>NC_142797.1:19314551-19519057 GCF_049724085.1 Artemia sp. Qi Xiang Cuo | reverse complement strand
AACTCCTTTGCCCCTTCAATGAGTTCTTACTCTTCTTCACCTGATAACGATGGCGAATAAGGGACCAATGGTCGTCCAGCCTATAAATGAAAAAATAGTTTATTTTCAAAGTGTTCAAATCACCCCTACTGTTAAAATTTGGATTATTATTTAAAGTCAGCGCTTATAGCATTTGGTTAATTCAACTGAAAGCAGTCAATTTCCAACTTAAGATATTTACAATCTAAAACATCGCTTTACATAGAAGGTGGCAATTTGTTCCAAAAATAGCTTATTTTCAAAGTGTTCAAATCAGCCCTACTTTTTTTTTGCGGCGCTTTTCGGGCCCGCAGCGCATCTTGCAGCACTTATTTGGCCTGCGGCGCATCCCGCAGCGCATCCCGTGGCGCTTCTCGGGCCCGCGGCACATCCCGCAGCGCTTCTCGAGCCCACCGGCGCTTCCCAGGAGCCGTAGCAGTCCCAACCGTTTACATAATGTCATAAAAAGTTGAAATATTCGCTATTTCTTTCTAATTCCATACAGATTCAGTGAACTCATGAGTTTAATTAATGTAACCTATCGCGCGCGAGTGTTCTGATTTCCAAGACTGAACTTCAGACGAGGAAAATGCCGGGAACCGTTAGCTTGGTTTCCCCTCACTAAAATCTTGGCACGATAGAAACATTCAGTGTAAATTAGAACGCCAATATGTACAATAGATAAAAGGAATAATCTCTCTCTTAAAACTATGTGAAGAATAGCATTCACAGAGTTTCAAAGGTACCTAAAAATATTCGCTTATGAGATAGCGGCGAAGAGATATGGGAATGCATAGAAAATAGTAAAGATAGAAAAAAGAGCGGTTTGACAAGCAAAAAAATACATTTAGATATCTCTGAAGGAGGGCAGAGAAAACAATGGTTGGGGGTGAGGGGTTAATATCCCGCTGAGATACACTTTTACACAATGTTGAAAAATAGTGAAAAGGAAAAAACATTGGAAGAAATAGATAGGTATTCCTATAAAATAGGTTGAGGATAAAAATGCTCACATTTGCATATCCTGGCTGCACTTGGGTGCCTGAAGGTCCAGGTAGCGTGTGTTCGATGGCGGACGGGGCGACGTTAATTTCTTGTGCAGCTGAGCCAGCAACGTCATATGGTTGTGCAGCCGGGACAGCTCCTGAGACTCTTGAAAAAGCTTGCTTAGGTGGGGCTTCGACATTGTAGCTATCCGCCCACTCTTTCTTTATCCACTCTATCCACTCTTTAACTTTCTGACAGGCTGCATTGGGGCTGCCTCACCCTCTGTTGCTCTCTTTACAGCTGGAGGGGCCGAAATACATTCTTCATAATTTGCCTTAAAGAATAGAAAAAATTTAGTAAGATAAATAATTTCCCCCTTTATTTTTCAGAAGGAAAATTAGTATCCCCACTAACCCTAATTTTGTCTACCCCCCCCCCTAAATTTAGGACAATTAACCCGCCCAATGTCAACCCTCTCATTGAGTTAATCTTGTGTTTTATTCAAGCGAAAGGCATATCTTACTGCCTTTTTATTCAAATGTTATAGCTAAAATCACTAAAATTTCGAAGAGAAATGGTTAGACACTAAAGTCGAAAACAATTATCTTTTCATTTCTATTTTATCACTATTAAAAGTGCTAACCCCCTCCCCCAACAAAAATCCAGGATTCACGCTCCCCTCCCCTAAATTTAGGAAAATTAACCCACCTTAGGGCTACCTTCTCATTGAGTTAATCTTGTGTTTTATTAAATCTAAAGGCATATCTTACTTAAATTTTATTCAAATGTTATAGCTAAAATCACTAAAATTTCGAAGAGAAATGGTTAGACACTAAAGTCGAAAACAATTATCATTTCATTTATATTTTTTCACTATCAAAAGTGCTTACCACCTCCCCAACAAAATTCCAGGATTCATGCTCCCCTCCCCTAAATTTAAGAAAATTAACCCACCTTCGGTTTACCCTCTCAGTGAGTTAATCTTGTGTTTTATTCAAGCGAAAGGCATATCTTACTGCCATTTTATTCAAATGTTATAGCTAAAATCTCTAAATGACGAAGAGAAATGGTTAGAGACTAAAGTAAGAAACAATTATCTTTTCATTTCTATTTTGTCACTATTAAAAGTGCTAACCCCCTCCCGTTTCACTCTTACATAGAATTCCAATGCCCTAAGTGTCTATCGCTATTTTCAGACAAAATTAGCTGTCCGATATTTTCAGACAAAGACAGAATTATGTAAAAGCACTAAAACCTAGATTGCCTAAAACCAGCTAATGTATACAAACAGGAAAAGGGTGACAGCTAATTATAGGCCACACATAGAGCCTTGTGTCAAAACCAGAGCGGGTTAATAACAACAGTGACGGAAGTCAGTGGTCGCTTTTAGCCAGGATATAGAACACTTAAAATTGCATAAATTTAACGAAATGAAAATTATTTCTATTTGCGAGAATTTGATTGTAAAAACAATGAGAGAGGGGTTAGGTTTAGGTAATAAAAGAACACCTTTTATGTTTTCAATCGAGTATAAAGATTGTATAGTGATGTTTGTACTAGAGTGGGGGGGGAGGGGATTTACCTGAAGAGACTGGATGGCGACCACGGAAAATAATTTTATTTTGAAAATAAAAAATGAAAACAGAATTTACATGGTAAATTGAGGTTGCCAATGCTTCGAACTCATCAATTATGTCAGTTGTTCTATTCATTGTGTCACAATATTCTCAGATAATTTTATCATAATGCGTGCCCGTTATATACGAAATCTCAAGGTTGAATTGTTATGTAAACAAGCCCTCTGATTGGCTGAGAAGGAAACACGTGATCTAACGGTTTCCTACTTCTGGAAACTCATAACATTCGCCTCGAGCGTGCCCAAAACAACAACAACAACAAATAGTGTTTCCTATTTCTTGACATTCACGATCGATTACACAATCAAGTTCTCGGAAATTCACTTCCCCCTCGTGTCCTAGATCAATAACATTGTTCCCGTTAGAATTCAATGCGCATGTGCAACCTTTGCCCCGGAGTTATTACACCTAGACGAACAACAAACAAATCGACCTTGAAAAAAGAGGTCATTGACACACTTTGATTACGCAATAAATTTCTCAGAAATCCATCTCCCCTAGGGACTCTATGCCCATATTTGGTGTTAAAAAAAGTTGTAGGTGGCAGCAGGGGTGAGTCGTGGGATCAATAGGGGCATCTCTACTATCTTGTAAGAATAGAATATCAATTTTATTTACACATAGAAAAGATTAAATTTATTTGCCTTAAACTCTGATAGTTATCTAAAATTTCATAGCAGCATTGAGGTGTATTACTACTCATATGGGATTGGGATTTGTGAAGAAGGAAAGGTAAATAATTTTGTGTGCGTTTGTGCGTTGTGCGTGTTTATGTGTGTTTGTGCGTTTTTAGGACTATATTTTACTTCTGTTACGTTGATTATTGAGTTGCCAAAGATTTAGCCTTTCAAAAGCATTTGATTTCATTATGAGCTAGCAAAAAAGCTGGATTTTTGCTGTATCTATCCACTTCTTTGGTTGTCTACCTTACCTACTTGTTTTGCCCATGTTAGGCCCAAAGAGGGGCCTAACATCCCTCCTTGTATTTTAGTTGGCAGTCAGATTCTTCAAAATTTGCGAGCTTGTTATTAACTTGTCATATTTTTAGTTAAGATACTCTATTTTTGTTTTTATCCTTTATAGCCTAATTCACATTCTCATGATTCCAAAATGATTTTGCTAAGATTCATGTTTGTAGCTTATTTAGTTTAACTGGAAAATACTGGACTGGAAAGACATGTTCATAAATAAATAGATGTAAACTTCACTTTGTTAAACCCATAGTTTATATAATTATCCAGTATAATCTTTCCCTATCTCACCCATTATAAAAACCCGGACCAAGGTGCGAGTGCTCCAGATAACGTTTTTGCAGATAGAAACATAGGCAGCATCAGATCTTTTCACGGGTGGACAAGTCAGACTGTGATCTAATCGGAAACAAGTGGAAACCCGCTATTACGAATAATGCACTTTGTTGGAAACGATCGGAAACAGACTAAACCGCTAATGCAGAAAGAAGGAGGAGCTTTTTGTTCGCACCGAGAACGAAGACCAGAAATGATCTGCGATAAGCTTACTGGATAATTATATGAACTGTGGTTAAACCCAATGTGGATAGAACAATATTTATTGTTAATACCTATGGAGTTTTATTGGAATTGTTATATGGAAACATTTCAAGTAATATAGGTTCTGTATTTGCACTTTGAGCTAGCAAAGGAGGAAAAACGTTCTGATTAGATAGGGGTAGCAGTAGCAGTGTTTTCCCATATTTTGACGTTTTATCATAAGGTTTGGGTATTTGTCTTACTGAACTGCGTTAATGGTGGGGCAACCTGTTACTTTTGGGATTAATTAAAAAAAAAATTCACCAAAATAAGTGTTTCAAAGAAAAGTAGAAAACTCCATTAAGCCAAAAATGAGCAAAAATAAAATAATCTACCAAGCGTAAAATCTAAGGCGAACCCTATGCCTTCCCAAGGCCAGAACATGATTTGCACTTGACTGAAAAAAATACAAATGAATGTTTATTGTCAGTTTAATATACATATGCTGATATTTATTAGTCAAAATGTTAATAATAGTTGATTTATTATAGCCATAAAAGTAAAAACATTTAAATTTTTCATTAAAGTGCAAATTATGTTTTGGCCTTGGGAAGTCATAGGGGTTTTGAACCCTATGGATTTTAATTTCTGCATTTTTTTTTAGTTTGACCCGGTTATTTATTGCAATTTCTGCTCGTTTTGGGTTTCATTTATTTACCGATGCTGACCAGTGACGGATCCAGGGGAGGGGCAAGGGGGGCGTGCGCCCCCTAACGTAGTCTAAAGTGCTATAATTTACTTAATTAAAGCGAGATTGCGTCATTTAAACTTGATCCTAACGCAAGTTTATCGGATCAACCTATTTTGCGACCCCCACCCCCAAAAAAAATCCTGGATCCGCCCCTGTACTGACTTGTGGTAGTTTTACGCTTGGTAGATTATTTGATTTTATTTTTGCTCCTTTTTGGTTTAATAGAGTTCTTCACTTTTCTTTGAAAAACTTATTTTGTGGGAAAAGTTTTTAAATTAATTTTTGTTCGTTTTATATTGATATAGTCTTTTCAAGGAAAAAGAAAACAATAGTTTAAATCTTTTCGTTTTTTTAATACTTTATAGTTTGGCCTGCTATTTGTATGCTGGAGAAAAAATTTCAGCAATTTTTAACAGCATACACCTTTTTAAAAATCTGGACCCAAATAGTAGTGTTTAATTTAGTTTCGTATCTCCTCTAGTTGACCTGAAATAGAAAACTTGATACCATTCGCAAAAAAATCTGTCTACGGTCTTTGACAGCTTGGAATCACTTACAATATTTTCATTTGGTTAAATTTTAAGAGCAGAAGTAGGCTAGTAATAGAAGTAGCCCCGAAAGTTTGAACATAATACCCTCAGTCATTCTCGGGATACTGCTGAGATGCCTTATTGGCAATTAGCATTGACACAGTGCACTTTGATTTAATCTTAAGGCAACATTTAGTTTTTAAACATAATGGGCAAATTGCATAACTGTGGGAGGCTGACCTACGCATTAGCCCAAGAGATACAGTAACAAGACCGTTCAGCTATTCTGAACAAAATAGCTATCTTAAATTTTGATTGGAAGTGTTTAGAAAATTATGAGCTAAAGAGGAGGGCTGATTGCCCTCTAATCACTTTTGACTCTTAAAAGGGTAATAGAACTTCGAATTTCCAATCAAATTAGCTCCTTTAAAATATCAATGATAGTACTTGCTATAATTGAGTAGCGCTGCCTATGGTATTGCTTATAAGCCCTTTTAATACTTGCATGTGTATAGTTTTTTCGTTTACATGAAATTCCCCTTAAATTTTCAATTTAACTGAAAGTTCTAACTTAATAATGTAAGCCGTTAATGTGATGTTGCTTTGTCACCCTATTGACAATTTACATGATAATGGTTCGTTCTGATAGTAGAGATGGCCTTCTGGATTCTTTAGAGGCCCTAGGAATCACTCTGCTATTTGCTTGAGGCCCTAGAAACCACGTTTTATAGAGGCCATAGGAACCACTGAAGCGTGTCAAGTTGAATGTACTTTATCAAGGTCATCCCATAGGGCACTTTTCACCTTTTCAAAGAGAGTTAGTAGTCCCTGGCATGTAGGTAATACTTTGCTTGGCCCTCTACACCTTTTCAAAGAAAATAAGTAGTCCCTCGCATATAGGTTATGCTTTGGTTAGACTACGTTCCTTGCCGTGCTATTTGCTTGCCTTACCTTTCCAAGACACTTTTGAGGCCAACAAACTCTTTGAAGGCCAGGCAGCGGTAGAAATCTTTGACCTCTACCAAAGGCCGGATGCTAGTGAATGTCATTGCCTTGACTGGTGCAATGACCTTTACCTGAGGATGGGTGCCGTCGATTTCTTTAGTCATGAGTTTGGATATAAATTACTTGACAGGGAGTTGATATCGCAGTTCCATATAGACATTTGATTAAATTAGATTGATTTAAGTTAGAAAAAAAAAGTTTGAACAGTTATGTCTAGCAGGAGAAGTTACGATATGGATTTTGATGTACCATTGGAGCAGGTTAGTGATTTACATTTTTGTCATATGCTTATTGGATGGGATTGATTTATCGAAACACATTTACAATCCCTTTAGTTAACAAATTGCAGGTAACTGTATTTCATATGTCATCTATCATTTAAAAAAACTCCTCTCCCTAGTAGTTATTCTTGAACCTTTTAATTTTCGTGAAATATTTTTGAACCCTAGACAATCAGGGGACAGTGATGAGCAATATCAAAACTAAAAAGTGCCTAAACATTGCCTTTGAGTGGCTTGCGAGCTTAGCCCTTGAGGCAAATCTTACTTATTTTTTATACCGAATATTTTTTTTTGGGGGGGGGGTAGGGTGCTTGGACTTTTTTTTGGAACAAGTTGATGCTAATACATTGTTCTTGGGAACATATATTGACAGAAAGCCTCACATATCACCTTATGAATTAACAATTAAATGAAATCGGTAGTAAGCTAAAAATAAGTCTGACCGTGCCCATCGAATTCATGAATTATTTGTCTGAAGTAGGAAGCGAATGTAAGGTCTGAGATTTCCAACTGTAAACGAATGATGCTGTAGCCATCTGAACCAACATGTCAATGATATTATTATTTTCTTAGAAATACATTCTAAGTAATAGGTTTCAAGCATTTGCTATGGCATTGAATTGTATGTGTTTGTATATCATGTGACATCTTCAGGTTTAAAAAAGTCCCCTCCCTACTTGTTGTTCTTGAACCCTTTAATTCAATTCGTGAAATATTTTTGAACATGGACCTTAAGGGGATGGAAAAGAGGCAATTTAAAAACTAAAAAGTGCTTAAACACTGCCTTTGTAAGGTTTGCGAGCTTAGCCCTTGAGGTGAATCATACTTATTTTTGATTCTGAACATTTTTTTTAATTTTTTTTTTTTAACTTAAGTTCTTTCAAACTATTTTTCACGTCTTAAAATGATTCGCAAAGAAAAAAAAACGTCTAAGTAAAAAACAAAATGTAACAAAAAAATATTATTTTCTTAGAAATACATTGTAAACGCATTAGCTATGCTATTGAATTGTATATGTTTGTATATAATGTATCATCTTTAGTTTTTAAAAAACTCCCCTGCCTACAAGTTGTTCTTTAATCTTTTAATTTAATTCGTGAAATATTTTTGAACCTGGACCTGCAGGGGCCGGTAAAGAGCAATATCAAAACTAAAAATTGCATAAACACTGCCTTTGAAGGGTTTGCGAGATTAGCCCTTGAGGTGAATCATACTTATTTTTGATCCTGAACATTTTTTTTTAATTAAAGCTTTATAAACTAATTTTTCACGTCTTAAAATAATTCGCGAGGAAAAAATACGTCTAAGCTAAAAACAAAATGCCACAAATAAAAAAACATCACAAAGGTAAAAAGAAACAATGTCGCAAATAAAACAAAAACGTCTCCAAGCAAAACAGCAACGTCTCGAAGTAAAAAAACGTCTCGAAGACAAAAAAACGTCTCAAAGTAAAGAAAACTGTCGCGAATAAAAAAAAAACATTGCAAAGAAAACAAAAACGTGTTCAAGCTAAAAACAATGTCTCGAAGAAAAAAAGCCCTTTTAAGTTTAACAAAAAAGGTCACGAAGATTTTTTTTCGAACTTTTTTTTCGCGTCGTAAAATGATATACAATCTTAAAAATATTGTGGTTTATCTTGTCACTGTTACATTCTGTTGATGTTTCGAAGTTCATTTTGGAATTTTTTTATTGAAATGTAAGACTTGGAATATTTTTATGGTGTTGTCTTGTGATTTACCTTGTCATTGTTACATTACATCCTGTTGATGTGTCAAAGTTGATTTTGGAATTTTTCCATTAAAATGTAAGACTTGGAATATTTTTGTAGTGTTGTTTCGTCGTTTACCTTATCACTGTTACATTCTGTTGCTGTTTCAACGTTCATTTTGGAATTTTTTCGTTGAAATGTAAGACTTGGAATATTTTTGTAGTGTTGTGTCGTGGTTTATCTTGTCACTGTTACATACTGTTGATGTTTCAAAGTTCATTTTGGAATTTTTTATCGAAATGTACGACTTGGAATATTTTTGTAGTGTTGTTTCGTGGTTTACATGATCACTGTTACATTCTGTTGCTGTTTCAACGTTAATTTTGAAATTTTTCGTTGAAATGTAAGACTTGCAATATTTTTATGGTGTTGTTTCATGGTTTACCTTGTCACTGTAACATTCTGTTGATGTTTCTGAGTTCATTTTGGAATTTTTTTGTTGAAATATAAGGATTTGGAATATTTTTGCAGTGTTATAGTGTAGTTTACCTTATCACTGTCTCATTCTTTTGCTGTTTCAACGTTTATTTTGGAATTTTTTCCTTGAGATGTAAGAATCGGATTATTTTTGTATTACTGTTTCGTAGTTTACGTTGTCGATATTGTATACTTTTAAAGCTTCAGAGAACAAGGGGGAATTTTTCGTTGAAACTTACGACTTGGAGTATATTTATGGCGTCACTTTATGGTTTATCCTGTCACTATTACATTATGTTTATGTTTCAAAGTTCATTTTGGAATTTTATCGTTGTAATATATGACTTGGAATATTTTGTAGTGCGGTGTCGTGGTTTACCTTGTCACTGTTACATTCTGTTGATGTTTCAAAGTTCATTCTGAAACTCTTGGTTAATACCTAAGACTTGGGATATTTTAGTAGAATTTTTTCATTGAAATGTAAGACTTAGAATAGTTTTGTAATGTTGATCTCTTACCTTATCACTGTTACATTCTGTTGATGTTTCAAAGTTCATTTTGGAATTTTTTCGTTAAAATCTAAGACATGGAATATTTTTGTAGTGTTGTTTCGTGGTTTACCTTGTCACTGTTACATTCAGTTGATGTTTCAGAGTTCATTTTGGATTTTTTGTTGTTGAAATGTAAGATTTGGAATATTTTTGTAGTGTCGTGTCGTGGTTTAGCTTGTCACTGTTACATTCTGTGGATGTTTCAAAGTTCATTTGGGAATTTTTTTTATCTTGAAATGTAAGACTTGAAATATTTTTGTAGTGTCGTGTCGCGGTTTATCTTGTCACTATTACATACTGTTGATGTTTCAAACTTCATTTTGGAATTGTTTGTTGAAATGTAAAACTTGGAATATTTTTGTAGTGTTGTGTTGTGGTTTACCTTGTCACTGTTACATTCTGTTGATGTTTCCAAGTCTTTTTGAAATTTTTTCGTTGTTATATAAGACTTGGAAAATTTTTGTAGTATTGTGTCATGGCTTACCTCGTCACTATTACATTCTGTTGATGTTTGAAAGTTCATTTCGGGAATTTTTTTTCTCTTGAAATGTAAGACTTGAAATATTTTTGTAGTGTCGTGTCGCGGTTTATCTTGTCACTATTACATTCTGTTGATGTTTCAAAGTTCATTTTGGAATTTTTCGTTGAAATGTAAGACTTGGAATATTTTTGTAGTGTTGTGTCGTGTTTTACCTTGTCCCTGTTACATTCTGTTGATGTTTCCAAGTCTTTTTGAAATTTTTTCGTTGTTATATAAGACTTGGAAAATTTTTGTAGTATTGTGTCATGGCTTACCTCGTCACTATTACATTCTGTTGATGTTTGAAAGTTCATTTTGAAATTTATTCGTTGAATTGTAGGACTTGGAATATTTATGTAGTGTTTTTTCGTGGTTTACCTTGTCACTGTTACATTCTTTTGATGTTTCTAAGTTCATTTTGGAATTTTGTTTTAATTGAAATGTAAGACTTGGAATATTTTTATAGTGTTTTGTTGTTATTTACCTTTTCACTGTTACATTACATCCTGTTGATGTGTCAAAGTTCATTTTGGAATTTTTCCATTAAAATGTAAGACTTGGAATATTTTTGTAGTGTTGTTTCGTCGTTTACCGAATCACTGTTACATTCTGTTGCTGTTTCAAAGTTCATTTTGGAATTTTATTGTTGAAATTTAAGACTTGCAATATTTTGTAGTGTTTTTTCGTGGTTTACCTTGTAACTGTTACATTCTGTTGATGTTTCAAAGTTCATTTTGCAATTATTTTTTTTCTGGAAGTGTAAGACTTGAAATATTTTTGTATTGTTCTGTCTTGGTTTATCTTGTCATTGTTACATTCTGTTGATTTTTCAAAGTTCATTTTGGAATTTTTGGTTTAAATCTAAGACTTGGCATATTTTAGTAGAATTTTTTTTCATTAAAATGTAAGACATGGAATATTTTGTAGTGTTGTTTCGTCGTTTACCTTATCACTGTTACATTCTGTTGCTGTTTCAAAGTTCATTTTGGAACTTTTTCGTTGAAATGTAAGATTTGAGACGTTTTTTTCCTTCGAGACGTTACTGTTTTGTATGGAGAAGTTTTTGTTTTGTTTGCAACGTTGTTTTTTTTTATTCGCGACTTTTTACTATGAGACGTTTTTTTCCTTCGAGACGTTGTTGTATTGCTTGGAGACGTTTTTGTTTTCTTTAAGAATTTGTTTTTTTTTTTTTCGAAACATTTTTTTATTTTGAGATGTTTTTTGTCTTCGAGACGTTTTCTTTTTCTTTGAGACCTTTTTTACTTCGAGACGTTGCTGTTTTGCTTGGAGACGTGTTTATTTTCTTTTCGACATTGTTTTTTTACCTTTGTGATGTTTATTTTATTTGTGACATTTAGTTTTTAGCTTAGACGTATTTTTTCTTCGCGAATCATTTTAAGATGTGAAAAATAAGTTTAAAAAACTTTTATATAAAAAAATAATGTTCAGAATCAAAATAAGTAAGATTTACCTCAAGGGCTAGGCTGGCAAACCCTTCAAAGGCAGTGTTCACGCACTTTTTAGTTTTGATATTGCTCTTTACCGTCCCCTGAATGTCCAGGTTCGAATATATTTCACGAATTGAATTAAAAGGTTCAAGAACAACTTGTAGGGAGGGGATTTTTTTTAACTAAAGGCGGTACACGATATACAAACACATATAATTCAGTGGCGTAGCAAATGCATGAAACCTATTGTTTAGAATGTATTTCTAAGAAAATAATTTTTTTGTTACATTTTGTTTTTGACTTAGACGTTTTTTTCTTTGAGAATCATTTAAGACGTGAAAAATAGTTTGAAAAAACAAGTTAAAAAAATAATAAAAAAAAATGATCAGAATCAAAAATAAGTAAGATTGCCTGAAGGGCTAAGCTCGCAGACCATTCAAAGGTAGTGTTTACTCTTTACCATCCCTGAAGCTCCAGGTTCAAAAATATTTCACGAATTGAATTAAAAGGTTCAAGAACAACTAGTAGGGAGGGTACTTTTTTTATACCTAAAGATGTCACATGATATACAAACACATACAATTCAATGGCTTAGCAAATGCTTGAAACCTATTGCTTAGAATGTATTTCTAAGAAAATAATAATATCATTGGCATGTTGGTTCAGATGGCTAAAGCGTCATTCGTTTACAGTAGGAAATCTCAGACCTCACATTCGCTTCCTACTTCAGACAAATAATTCATGAATTCGATGGGCACGGTCAGACTTATTTTTAGCTTACTACCGATTTCATTTAATTGTTAATTCATAAGGTGATATGTGAGGGTTTCTGTCAATATATATTTCCAAGAACTATGTATTAGCATCAACTTGTTCCAAAAAAATCCAAGCCCCCTACCCCCCCCCCCCCCCCGCTTCGACCTCATATTCGCTTCCTACATCAGACTAATAATTCATGAATTTGATTGGCACGGTCGGACCTATTTATAGCTTACTACCGATTTCATTTAATTGTTAATTCATAAGGTGATATGCGAGGGTTTTTCTTAAAAAGGACACTATAGCTTTCAGTTAAAAATCAAATGAGATCCATCTGAATTTAATTCGGCCGCCCATTCCATTAGAACCCTATATGCCCTCAGGGCATAACTTAAAGCCCTTGCCCCAGGGCGCTGGGGGGATTTTTCAACCTTGGAGGCATTGTTATATGTTGTATTGACTGTTTTAAACAAAATTTGTATTGCAGAATTTCAATCATATGCATTTGGTGAAAAGAGGAGTTGTTGGGGGGGGGGGGCTAGTTGACCTCCATCACTGGTGACCCTTAAAAGGGAACTAGAATTTCCACCTCTAAAGTTTATACAACCATCCTTTCTATAGGAACCTCAAATGCCCCAGGGGCATAACTTACAACCCTCGCCTTAGGCTCTGGGGGTTTGTATCCTCAAAAGCCTTGTTATATGATCTTTGGACTATTTTCAATAAAAGGTATACCTCGAAATATCTAGTGGATGTATCTCACGAAAACACGACGTGCTTGTTTGTGTGTGTGGGGGGGGGAGGGTGGCTGTGCTCTGGTCACTTTGAATCTTAAAAAGGGCACTAGAACTTCTGATTACCAATCCAATGAGTCCCCTCCAAAGCATATACAACCACCCTTTCTATAAGAACCTTATAGGCCCCTAGGGCATAATTTACAACCCTTGCCCCAAGAGCTGCGGGGGGGGGGGTCTTCCTCGTAGGTATAATTTCCAGACCCTTCAATCGAGATAAACAAAATTGCTGTCTCCAAGTTTTTATTGGGACTGTTAAGGGAATTGAAGATCTGGGGGGGGGGTTGCTTTCAAATCACTTTGACTCTTAATAAGGGCACTGTAACTTCCAATTTCAAATGAAATGAGCCTCATCTGAATTTTAAACAACTGCCCATTCCGTAGAAATTCTATGCTCTCATGGTATAACTTACAACTTTATCCCCAGGGCGCTGGGGGGTTGTATCATTCCTAGAGGTATTATTATATGTTGTTTAGACTGTTTTGTACAAAATCGCTATCGTATAGTTTAAGTCAGATGCGTTTAATGAAAAGAGGGGTTATCGGGGGGGGGGGTAAATGCCCTCCGTCACTTTTGACGCTTAACAGGAACTAGAAGTTCCAATTTTCAGCCAAATGAGCCTCTTCTAAAGTTAAAAAACCATCCCTATAACTTACAACCCTCGCCCCCAGGCTCGGGTGGTTTGTACCAACTCCAAAAGCCTTGTTATATGATCTTTGGGCTATTTTGAATAAAATTACTGTCTACAAGTTTTTTATCTGATGTATTTCTGGAAAAACGGCGTGTTGAGGGGGATATCTGCTCTCAGATCATTTTGAGTCTTAAAAAGGGTACTAGAAATTCATATTACCGATCCAATGAGTCCCCTCCGACGTATATACGACCATCCCTATTCTATAAGAACCTTATATGTACCAGGGGCATAACTTACAGCCCTTGGCCTGAGAGCTGTGGGGGCGAGATGGTCTTCCTCAAAGACATAATTTCCGGACCCTTCGACTACAATGAACCAATTTGCTCTCTCCAAATTTTAATCGGACGTCTTTGGGGAAATGGTGAGTGTGGGTGGGGGCTGGTTGTTCTCAAATCACTTTTGACTCTTAAAAAGTGTACCATAGCTTCCAATTTCAAATTAAGTGAGCCCCATCTGAAGTTTACACGACCACCCATAACATAAAAACCTTTTATGCCCCCATGGCGTGACTTACGGCCTTATCTCCAGGGCACTAGGGGTGGTGGTGTCAACCCTAACGGCATTGTTATATGTTCTTTGGACTATTTTGAGCAACATCACTATCTCACAATTTTAATCAGATTCGTTTGGTGAAGGGGTTAATTGGGGGGGGGGGGGGGCTTGCTGTCTTCCATCACTTTTTACTCTTAAAAGGGAACTACAACTTCCTATTTTCAACCAAATGAGCCATGTGTAAAGTTTATACAACTATTCCCTCCATAAAAACCTTAAATGCCCAGGGGCATAAATTACAACCCTTGCCCCCAGGTTCTCGGGGTTGTTTCAACCCCAAAGGCCTCGTTATATGATATTTAGACTGTTTTAAATAAAACGGTTATCTCAATAGTTCTATTAGATGCATTTCGGGACAATACTACGTATGTATGTGTGTTGGGGGGGGGGGGGTTAGCTGCCCTTCAATTACTTTGACTCTTAGAAATGGCACTAGAGCTTCTGATTACCAATCCAATGAGCCCCCTCCGAATTTTATATGACCACGCTTTCTATAAAAAAAACAACATTATATGCCACCAGGGCATAACGCCCACCCCTTGCCCTGGGGGCGGGGGGGGGGGGATTTGTCATCCTGAAAGACATAGCTACATCCTGAAAGACATAACTCATCCTGAAATAACCTGAAAGTCAACTACGTTGAACAAAATGGCTATACAAAAATTTTGATTGGAAGTCTCTGGAGAAATGAAAGGCGTGGGGGCGGGGACCTTCACCCTCTGACTACTTTAAACTATAAAAAGAGGCTCTAGCCCTCTCAATTTCCAATCGAATGAGTCCTTTTTGAAGTTTCTACGACAACGCTTTCTATAAAAACCTTATATGCCCCCTGGGTATAACTTACAACCTTTGCCCTGAGGGCTGTGGGGGGGGATGTTATCCTCAAAAGATATAATTTCCAGACCTTTCAACTACATTGAACAAAATGGCTATCTCAAAAATTTGATTGGATGTGTTTGGGCAAACGGTGGGCGTGGGAGGGGGGTTAGTTGCTCTCCAATCACTTTGAACTATTAAAAAGGGCACAAGCCGTCAATTCCAATCGAATGAGCCTTTTTTTAAGTTTTTACGACAACGCTTTCTATAAAAAAAAAACCTTATTTGCCTCCAGGGCATAACTTACAAGCCTTGCCCTGAGGGCTGGGGGAGATTTGTCATCCTCAAAGACATAATTTCCAGACCTTTCAACTACATCGAACAAAACGGCTATCTCAAAATTTTGATTGGTTGTGTTTGGAGAAATGGTGGGTGTGGAAGGGGTATTAGTTGCCCTCCAATCACTTTCGACTATTAAAAAGGGCACAAGCCCTTCCAATTTCCGATCGAATGAGCCTTTTTGAAGTTTCTACGACAACTCCTTTGATACGATGTGCCCTGGTCTAAAAGAAAAAAAAATCAATAAATTATACATTGTGCCAACACCGTTCTTCACTTAGATCTAAAACCTGAAAGTTTTAGATCTTTCATGGTCACATGATTTTTCGGCTATGTGTGGAGTAAGAGTGTTGGTTGCTTGTACCTCAGACTGCACCCCCTCCCCTCCAAAAAAAACGAAAAGAAACAGAACGGCAATTTTGATGAAAATTACACTATCAAATGCAACATATCTAAGAACCATAAAGCAGAGGTTTCAAGCTTCTATCTGCAAAAATAAGAAAATATATGTTTTTCCTGAGAATAGCCTACTGGTCATGTCTTTACGGTTGTTTGGTGCTTTTCTTTTACAGGGATGATTGTGCCGAACCATTGGCTTTTGAATATCAAAAGAGGACTCATTCGAGCATAAATTGAAAGTTCTAGGGCTATTGTTAAGTAACTTAAAAGATTGTGCCTCAGTAAAGAGGCAATTTCTTCCCCTCTGTGGCAAAAACTACAATTTTTGCCACGGAGAAGGCCAAGGCACTGTCGAGTAAAAATTCTGGAATAATCAGTCGGTTTTAAAACCATTAAAATAAGCCTCCCATTTTCAGAGGCCATAGTGCCACATGATGGTGTAATTATACCTAAAGATACGTACCACCCTTGCAAAGTAAACAGTTATCATGGACAGTTACAGGTGGAAGATTGGTGGATCTTTCTATAGGTAGAGGGGATGCCTGAAAGCTCGATTTTTTGTATAGCTCTTGCGAATGGATCCCTCTGTCCGCCTGTGAATCTCCAAACTCGTGTCTTAAGCGAGATTTTGTATTTTTAGTTTGAAAATACGATACTATTTTCCAGTTAATGATCAAGGTTTTTCTAACAGTCTTAGAGAGCACCCTTCTCAAAGCGTTATAACCGAATATATAATATTTGAATTTTTTTATTGGATGATCATCTATTCTCGCCTAATGATTTAAACTTGAAAGCACGTGCATTTTAGTCACGTTTATTTAGCATTTTTGACATTTTAGAAGACAAAGAATCCGACCAAATTAACTTTTAAGGCAAATAAAAGAAATCACGCGCTTGGAAGAAGATTCGGCAGATAAGGCATTAAACTTGGAATTTGCTCCCGATCTTAAGATGTAAATCTATTTTCTAATTTACATTTTTATTCGAGTCGTGTATCCTCGCACTCAAACAAAAAACCTTTAAGGGAATCGCTCTTAGTCAGGGCACAAGCGCTGTCTAAGTAAACAAAGTGGCGTGCACAAAGTATTTTTTTTTCAACAAGGCACTTCGTATGGAAGGAGTTTTCGTAGAAACTTCGGAAGGAAGGAGCTAATTCGACTGGCAGTTGAAAATTCTAGCACCCTTTTGAAGAGTCAAAAGCTATTGGAGAGCAACCAGCTCCCCTCGCGCGCAACTTTTTCCCCCAAAGACTTCTGATTAATTTTTTGAAATAGCCATCTTGTTTAGCATAGTTGAGAGTCCAAAAAATATGTCTCTAGGAATGACAACAATCCCTGA
Source organism: Artemia sp. Qi Xiang Cuo (assembly GCF_049724085.1). NCBI lineage: Eukaryota > Metazoa > Arthropoda > Branchiopoda > Anostraca > Artemiidae > Artemia > Artemia sp. Qi Xiang Cuo. Next base: position 19,501,962 of record NC_142797.1, on the reverse strand, counting down.
CTTCCTACAACTCTTGGGGCAAGGGCTAAGTTACATTTCATCCCGTGTTTAAATATAGTATTTGTTATCGGGAAAGGGGGGTGTGTTTGACCTTTTGAGTCCAAAAAGGCCAATGCCATTCGGTTTAAGCTTTCAGGAAATGTTGAGCGGAGTGTTGAACTAAATAAAAATGCACCATGTCTCTGCGGGTTCTCAAAAGGGCGTTTTTAAGGAATTACTTAGAGTAGAAAATGGAATTTTCAGTGAATGATTACCAAAAGGCAGTATGTGCACACTACTACTCACACTACTCCTCCTACCACAACCACTACTACTACTGCTATTCCAACTGCTATTTCTAAGGTGACTATTGCTAAGGTTGATGTTATTAGGGTGAAAACCATAGGAAGCGCAATTGCGCTGCCAAAGTAAAGAGCGAAACGGGTACACTGTATTATTTATTTTGCTTTTTTGTTTTACTTTTAATGCACTCTGTATGGAAGGATTTGGAGCTCCGGAAGGAGCTTCTTTGATTGGAAATTGAAAGTTCTATTCCCCTTTCAAAGAGTCAAAAGTGATTTGAAGGCAAGAATTGGAGAGTTCTAAGATTTTTTGCTCTGTCACATTTTGGCCCTGTTTATGCCATTTTGGCCCTGTTCTAATAATCTAGAACTCCGGAAAATGGATGGTCACAATTGAAACCATCCTATTTGGTAAATAACAAATTTTGTATCGTTGCGGCTGGTACTTTGGAGTTCTCAAAGGCGTTTAATTTCATTATATAATTTCCGTCAAGACCGCACCCCTTCTTGGGGGAGTTTAATTCCTATTTCTAAGATAATGTATATTTTTTATGTGATAAAAGTTTTTGACGAGCAACTTTAAAGTTAATACGTTTTACATGTTTAGACCAGCATAACAAGTTTTCTTGTTGGATATATTTTATTCTGAACTAGAATGTAATCTCTTATGTTGTACAGAGAAACTTTCTGAAGTAAGAGAAGCACTATCACCTTGCAGCACCATGTTACAGGCTTAGTCCAAAAACATTCCTGCGAATGAAGCAAAATTCGAGATGATTTTAACACCCTCCCCTCCCACAAACATAAATACCACCCTCCCCCCGCATAAATATTTGTATTTATGTGAAGGCTCGTGGAGAGTTAGGAAATTTGGCATGATAAACTTCTTGAAGCTTATTGATAGCTTATTGATAGACATAAGTCTATCAAGCTTTAAATGAATCAGCTTAGTTAAATTAAGCTATAAAATATATGTCCATACTTACCGTTGGTTTTGCGTGGACTATGTACATTTTTAGGAACGAACCCCATATCGTATGGTATTACTGCCTCTGAAACTTGGAAGCTCAGTCTATAACTTTTCTATAATTTTAAATTGATTAACTATCTCAGGATTTATTGTCAATAGCTTTCTCCCTCTTTGCGGCAAACTTGTTGTTTTGTGCCGTGAAATGGCAAAAATTTTTACTCTACTGTGGCACAATCATTTTTCTAACTTAAGATAGGCAGTAGAACTTTTGGTTTCCGATCGAATGGGCGTTTACTCTATTTTCTAGGACCACTGGTTCGGTACGATCACTCCTAGGGGGAAAAAAAGTACACACTGCTTTGTAATCATTCTTCTCGAAAAAAAAAATGCAAACTTTCGTGTTTTTATAGATAGAGGCTTTAAACCTCCACAACAGGGTTCTATAGGGTTCACAGCAAAGTTCAATTTCCCTCCTCCATACCCTGCAGTGGCATTTGGAGAGGATGTGTTTATGTTATGTTTTTTTATTAATAATTGCTATTAAATAAATAAAAATAGAAAAATAAGACATACTGAATTTAATGGTGTACATTTTATCAAGATCATTCACCTTTTTGGGGGTGTTTCTAACCCTTTTCAAAAATCAAGCAAATTTTATTTGAGTCACAGCTTTTAGTTGGAAACCGTGGTTTTAATAAATTTAACGTATCTAGAATCATCATAAAAAGACAATTCATTTGATGTATCTTTTGTTGTCAAACTTGTTTTTTTTAGAATTTCGGTTACTATTAGCCCGAGTCGCTTCTTACCTACAGTTCGTTACTAGGAACTGTTTGACCCAATGAACTTTTAGTAAGATATAATTTCGAAAGAATGAAAGCCATTCTTATGTTTTATAGTTCTGTGTTCCTTATTTCAGCAATACCACCCAAGCATGGGCGCCCATATGGGGGGGGGCTCCTGCCCCCCCTGGCTGAATGATGCTGCCTTATTTTTATATTTTTGTTCTGAGATTTCTATTATATAGCATTAAAAGTTCCAATTAGACAAAGTTTGCCCCCCCCCCTGGAATTCAGCTTATGGGCGCCCATGCACCCAAGTTGAGCTTTATCCAGGCTAGTAAAGCTGTATCTCTTTTCTGAGGCAATAGTAAAACAAAATAGTTTTATGACTATGATTACACGTCGGACCTTTCCATGGCGCGCAATTTTACAAGGGACCAAAACGTCATAAATATTTCGGAACTCTTGGGAGCTAAAAAATGAAGCCAAAAACGTGAGATTATAGATTCAGCATGTTGGCGCTACAAAACAAAAGATGGCATTCAATATTCAAACAGACAAAAGGTATAAAATACGGATGTCCTACGGACCTATCCTGCAACGTTAAAGAAATATGTTTGGTATTAGACGTACTTTGTTTCGTAATAATCGCGATGTGTGTTTGAAGACACCTGACGAGCTCATGCTCATTAAATAATATTTATCAAACGAACATAGGATTAAACTGATAAGTGATCACAAGAAAATGTATGATTATTTTGTAAGTTATCTTTTATTTATTTTTTTTTCGCGAATATCAAATGTTTTCGATAAGCTTGATTTTAGCAGGCAGCATTCATGAAAACATTTTTGGAAGAGCCTGAAGATAAAAGACCCCAAGCATCTAATTTCTCAGTTTCTAAAAAATTGCTCGGTTGGACATTTTTTGTAGTGACAACCATAATTATAACTAGGCTAGAGTACTGGTATTTCTGATGGAGGGTATGTCTCTAGGAATATGTCTCCCAACCGACTTCAATCATCAAACTACAATCGATTTAATCTATCTATTTATATTACAAATCCTATTATAAAAAACACTAAATCCTATTTTCTTTTTCAATGATATCCTTTTTTTTATTTAGTAAATTGAATTTAATATATAGGCTACCTACCATCTTATTTTTCAATTACTCCCTTTCTGTTCTATTTGCAGAGAAGTGACATTAAAACTTAAAACGAGCGTGCATTATTCCGTATAAATAAAAAAGATTATGGCAGCGTTGTTGCTACATTAAATTTTAATCAAAATCGAATAAATATTAATTTAAAGAAACAAAGTTTTTCCGTGAGAAGTAAAGAGTGAAGTTGAAACTTCAAAAGGACAAAAATTATTACTTCACAACCTATTTGATATATATTAATATAACTAGTATAAATAAGTCAGGCAGCATTCATGAAAACATTTTTGGAAGAGCCTGAAGATAAAAGACCCCAAGCATCTAATTTCTCAGTTTCTAAAAAATTGCTCGGTTGGACATTTTTTGTAGTGACAACCATAATTATAACTAGGCTAGAGTACTGGTATTTCTGATGGAGGGTAACTGTACCAAAAATGTTGCATTTGGTGTTCTTTATCCATTGATCCTGTGGTAGCACAGTAGATTGATGCTCTACTTGGCAATACATGGCCCAGGGATCGATCCACGCTGCAGCAAGGTTGGGCGACAGGTCTGCTACATGTCGCTGCAAACAGACCCAGCATCTGAAACGTTGTTTCGACAAACTGTGCGCCAGCAATGGCTCTGGAGGATCTTTTCCTTTTTTCTTATTTATCTTCGTCATTGAGATTTGTTACATCACATTAAGACAGTATGGCATTTGCCTTTTCACATTTTCTCTCTAATTTGATTTATGATAAATAACAAATTCCCGTATCCTCCCACGCTATTGTTTGCAAGAATGTTTTTTTTTTTTTTTTTTTCACAAGACAAATATTAAATACTTCATGTATTGGGCACGATAAAGGGGTTATATAATCTTCATTTTTATTTTGGATAAATAGAAAAAGAAAGTTTTTCAACTGAAAGTAAGGAACTACATTAAAACTTAATACTAACCGAAATTATTCCTTATATGAGGGTGGCCATCTTTTCCTCGATCCTTTGCCCTTCATGTTAAAGCTTTTTAGTACTTTAAGAAAACTGATTTTTCTAATTACTCTCCTTTTGTTTTAGGAGTTTTTCTGAAAGAATGGGACAATTAGTCAAGCTTTAGCGTAGAGAGCGAGGTGTTGAGGAAGGGGCAACCCCCCTCATACTGGGAAAGGTTTTATGTTCATTTTAACATTGAATGTTAGATAAGATAAGATTTATTCTTCATTAGATACACATACAATATTACATGTTACTATTCCCCCAAAGGCTTATTGGCCTGTAAAGAAGGGGGAAGACAAATGAGTTGCTTACTCAGAGATGAAAAGCAAAAGAAAATTTAAAATGATCACTTACTCACATACAAAGGAGAAGAAAAGAAAATATAGATAAAATGAAAACAATAGAAAAAATAGAATAAATAAACTTAATTAATTAATTAGATTAAATAGACTCCAAAAAAATAGTATTCCCTATGCTTTTAGGATTAAACAAAACTAGCGCTTTACTGAAAACACAAAAGTCAAGTATAAAAATCAGGATTATTGATTTAAGAGTCAAAAATGAGTATGTAGCCTGACAACACTAAACGAATCTATAAGGTTTTCATAGTCTTACACCATTTTCGACATTAGTAACTTTCAGTATACAATTAAAATTATCTTAAAAACATGATCGTAAAACTAAATATTTTTTAATAACTGCGAAGTAATTGAACAGCATACAGAAATATTGAATTGATTTATCAAGCAGCATTTTGCTCTCACCAGCTATAATACCTATAGCGGGTAATATACTGTCTTAAATTGTAAGAAATATGCTTTGGTATTACTTGAAATGGAGATCAAACAAAACATAATAAGAACTCTGGAAATTCGATTATTTATCTCTCTACACCAGTGAATTTCAAGCTATGATACAAATTCTAAAGCTAGCATATAGTTCCAATACTATTAAGATGGCTTTACTTCGAACTTATGTACAAAGTAATCATGACATGTCCTTTTAAGAACCAAAAACGACAGCCAGTCATTGAACTGAGCCATTGTGCAGAAGTGATACCAAATTAAACGTAAAAAATAAATAAAGCAACAATCCTAAAATGGATTGTTGCTTTGTCTTAAAAGAGATTGATCCTAAAAGGGATTGATAATATTTTCATCCTATAAAATGTACCCTTAATTGGTTTGCTTTTACTGTATCAAAACTCCTATATTATTTTGAGTTTTCAGTAATGCGCTAGTTTTGTATAATCCTAAAAGCATAGAGAAACATAATTGGTTGGTTTATTTGTACTAGTTATATTAATATACATTAAAAAGACTGTGAAGTAATCCTTCTAGTCCGTTCTAAGTTTTAACTTCGCTATTTACTTCTCTCGGAAAAACTTTGATTTTTATAGTTAATCTTTGTTCGATTTTTATTAAAATTTAATGCAGAAGGAACGCTGCCATGATATTTTTTATCTATAGGGAATAATGTATGCTCGTTTTATGTTTTAATGTCACTTCTCTGCAAATAGAACAGAAAGGGAGTAATTGAAAAATAAGATGGTAGGTAGCCTATATATTAAATTCAATTTACTAAATAAAAAAAAGGATATCATTGAAAAAGAAAATAGGATTTAGTGCTTTTTCTAATACGATTTGTAATATAACTAAATTGCTTAAACCAATTTTAATTTAATGGTTGAAGTCGGTTGGGAGTAAGGGGGGGGCATCTACTCTTGGAATGGTCTAATGATTTTAATTTCTACTTCTAATATCTAATCCAAATTCCAGTAATTTTCCAAATTCTCTTTTTCGTAATTGAAACACTTAATAAACAGAGATAACGTCCTATTCTATAATTTTTTAGATTTATGTGCTAATATATCAAACAGTTTGCGGTAACGAACTGTAAGAATAGAGCTACAAGGCTAAATAGTAACCGAAAATTCTAGAAACGGAACTTTGACATCAATCAATGTATCATCGGCTAATTAAGTTGATTCCAAATATATAAGATTCATTAAGCTTAGTTTTACCCATAAAAGGCTAAGAAACTGTGAAATTTGCCTGATTTTTGAAAGAGGGAGGAAACACCCAGTAAAAGTGAAAGAATTTTAATTAAAATCAAACCATTAGATTTGGCGTATCAGAGAACCCTACTGTAGAGGTTTCAAGCACATATCTGCAAAAGTATCGAATTTTGTATTATTTGCCAGAAGAAAAATCACGGATGCACGTTAATCTCCTTTTTTCCCAGAGTTATCCTATCGAAACAACGGTTCTTGAACATCGGGCGAGGGCTCATTTGAACGGAAATTAAAATTTCTGGTATCGCTTTTATTTGACCAAATAGATTGAACTGCTACTGCTCCCCTCTCACGTCCTTTTTTCCCCAAAAATTGTTCGATCAAAAGTTTTAGATAGCCATTTTGTTTAGCATAGTTGAAAGGTTCCAAAACTATACCTTTATATCTAACATAATCCACGCAGCCCCTGAGGATAGGTCTTGGGATGAAAGTATGCTAAGGATAATGAACGATCTATGAAAACCAGTTTCATATCCACAAAGACAAATAACGGGTGACAGAATGGATTGGACTTTCAAAATGCTGGAGCTAAGCCCCTGGTTGCAAGTTACAGCTGTGGTTTCGTCACAATTGATATAGCCTATTTACGGTGAAACCCTTTGAGAAATAGCACAAAAAGTGTCATTATAGTGTCATATGGCACTTGCAGATGGCAGAATTTATAAAAAGTACGTAGATATGAGAAACAGCTTTTGAATTAGCCATTAAGAATCTCTCTATGATGTTGTAGTAGCCTGCTTGACCTGTTGAAAAAAAAAAAAAAAAAAAAAAAAAAAAAAAAAAAAAACGGGAGACATATCAGTGCTACCGATGCAAAAAAGTGATTTTCCTTGTTGTTCAAGGAAGGGGATTGTACTTTCCTTGTACAAGATTATGACCACTTTGATTTCAATAATACACTTTTCATTTTGATCCGACGCCATTTCTGAGGGGTTTAAGGCTTTTTTCGAAATCACCATAAATTTCTTTTCGTAATAAACTTTTACTTTTAAGACAAACCGAAATAATAGTTAAAATTTCTGAGTCAGTGTCAAATGGGAATTTTTTTCATCAGGCAGTTTTTTTTCAAAACGCGTTTTTAACTTTTGGTTAATATGGACTGTGGTTCGCTCTTTACTAGGTTGCAGCTACCGCTGCAACCATGATACCTTCCCGGGACATGCTTTAAAACAATGAGCCTAGAAAATGACTAAAAAAAAACAACAGTGGATACCGATCTTTCCAATACGATGTATGTGATATCAATACGTCTGATATCGATATGCCCGATACCACATATAACCGTTCCTCAGGGGGTATGGAGGGCCATATCATCATCAAATGCACATATATTTGACTTTCAAACAATATTAAACGAAATGGCTATCTCAAAATTTTTATCTTGTCGGGGAGGAGGGGTCCTGTAGGAAGGAGGGGCTATTTGCCCTCCAATTTTTTCGGCCACATAAAAGGAGCACTTGAAAATTCAATGCTCTTTCGAATGAACTATTAAGTCATTCTCTATGATGCTCCGGTCACCCCCTAGGCCTGCTAGAAAAAAAAAAAAAAAAAAGGGAGACACAACACTACTACCGACGCAAAAAAGTCAATTTCCTTGGTGTTTAAGGTGGGGGATTGTATTTATTCGAAAAAAGGTTCTCGGCCATGTTAATTCCCTTGGTGCATTTTTTATTTCGATTTAACGCCATTTTCAAGGGGTTTCAGGCTCTTTTTCGAAATCACCATAAATTTCTTTTCGCAATAAACTTTTACTTTTAAGATTAACCGAAACAATAGTTACCATTCCTGATTCAGCGTCAAATGGCAATTTTTTCTCACTAGACAGTGTCTTTGAAAACACGTTTTTCAACTTTTGATTACTATGGGCTGTGTTTCGCTCTTTACTAGATTGCAGCTGCCGCTGCAACCATGATTTGTCATATTGCGAAGATTATAATTAGTTTGATCAGAGGTAAAAGATAGCGGAACACTTAGGGGCCGGGGGAGGTCACCATGAAGCTGAGAAAAGTAAAACATGCACATTAAGGAATGTATAGTGACTCAGGATCAAGTAATTGTATAACTAATGAACGATTGGTTTCCTGAATGAGGTTTCTAGCTGTATTGTAAACCTTAGAAAGTGGTTTTAACAGTGAAGGAATGGTTGACATCCACACAATTGGACAGCAAGAAAAGTAAGGTTGGATCAAGCAGTGAAAAAGGATTTTCAAAATTGATCCTGGAAAAGTATGTCTAAGTTTCGTTAAAATACCGCGACTCCTGCATATCATCATTTCAGTAAATCAATGTGACGTTTGAAATATAGGTTTTCATCAACAAGAATGCCCAAAAAAACGAACATATCGGTAGTAGTGGGGGTCAATCTATTCTACAACATTCCTAGGGACTACTCCTTTCTTCCATAGGTTCAAGAAGAATATTTAACGGCGATTTCCTCCTTTGGTGACTAGGTGTCGCAATTTTAGGCGAAATTCCCGCCCAGGCAAGATTTGGCACGATCAGGTATCACAACTTAGGTAAAATTCCCAGGTGTTTCAACTACTCGGAATGTGGTCTGTATAATACACAAGTTCCTACCCCTTGGACCTGTTTCTAGGTGAAATTGCCGCCCAGGCAAGATTAGGCATGTCCAGCCAAGATTCGGCATGTCTAGCCAAGATTTCAAGGACACATCTTGTCACTAGGCAAAATTGTGTCCGAACATTCATCCCCAGGTGGTAGAAGCCATTTTATTGAGGATCAGTTTCTGTTTAGTGGTGAGAGAGGACTGTCAGGATTAAAATGAATAAAGTGGACAGACAGAAAATTTTAGGTAATCTTGTTATTTTGGAGAAATGGTTAATTTTAGATGATAATTTTCAAAAATTATCAGTACAGAAGAAAATCTTCACTACGAGGTTGATTGATAATATAATGAGAAATGAGTCTCCATCGCTGGACTATTGCTTGAGAGTTATGTGTCTTGGACCCCAGGCTTTACTCAATTTATAGATATATTGATTGAGACAAAACAAAATGATATTGCACATCTGTTTGAAGATTACACAGAGTTTCAGTTACTCCTCCTATTCCTTTAATCATTCGATAACTTAGAACTGATAGCAAAGAACATTCATTGACCCCGAGTCAGCTTGTTTTTGGAAGTGAGAGTGTCAACATCGAAAAAATGTTTTAAACATGCCCATTATGCTTGTTTACTTTGGGCAGTTGGTCATCCTATTAGAATTGTACTTTTGCTGATGACTATAAGAAAAAGTGTAAATTATGCAATCCATTTAAATTGCATAGAGGATATGCAGTGCAAATTAAAGACTGCAATTCTTATCTTTAAGAGATTTGTCACTCATAATAAACGATTCTTATGCTCCAATTGTCACTATGATAAATGTGATCAATGGGAAAATACTTACCCTGGCCTGATTGCGAAAAACTCAAAACGCGATTTCGCTTTATTTTTAAGAGTCTAGTATAGTCGTGGTTCCGGATTATTGTTAACAAAACTACTTAATTTACGTTTGAATCATTGTAAGAGGAAGAGCATATGTTTTCAACAACATTGCTGTAAAAATACCGTGTGTTTTAGTTACATAGCAAACTACTTTTATTTATCTGTTACAAAAGGTTATTTTTTGCATGAAAATATTGTGCGGGACATTAATTCAAGCAAGCCAAGTGACACACGTGAATTTTATCATATGAATCAGAGTAGTATTATTGACTCTACAAAAAGATTTAATAAAAATGTAGTTACCCTATATTGTAGGAAATGTGACCCTGACTTTGCACGTCAAGACGAATACAAGTTGAATCCTGACGAGCTACCTGCACTTATCGTTTCGGATGATTACCTATACATAGAAGAAGAAATCTAAAGGACACAGTGTTTTTGTACCAAATTTTATTAATGAACAAATTTTCATACATTTTTAAAGAATTTCACTTTTAGGGCACTGAAATTTATATTGTAGAGGTAAGAAAGATTATTTTGAACTTGTAAGTCGTTCAATCGAGGATTGTCACCATAAATCTTGTGAAATTCCATGTAGATCTCCACGACTTCGAAAAATAAAATATAATAGGGCATAGCTTTTGAAAACCACAGCTTTTTGTTGATAAAGCTTGTACCCTCTACCGATTTTGAATAGTAGATTTTCCGTTCTGCTCAAGAAAATTTTTAATATGAGGTGTGTAGAATGTATACGGCAAGTCCAGCGGATCGAAAAATTCTATATTGCTTCTTGTTTGAAAGATGCACAACCAATGCCCCGTCTATACACTTCATGAGCTACTATTAAAAATAAGAAGCATATTGTTAAATTGCTGAATATGCTCCAGGAGGTACGAAGGTATGCAATAAGATTTATATTTGGACATGTAGGGGTCAATGTTAAATACATCGATTATTTGCTCTGTGTTCATGGCGCCATGTCTAATAAAACAGTGCTGTCAGGAGTAATTTCCCAATAGGTTTCAAATTGATTTAGCGAGATTAATGCAATGCTTTCCTCCAACGGTTTGGCAAAGGTACACTTTATCCGTACATTTCCCGTCCGGACAATCCTAATATCTTGAGAGCCTGACAAATCTAATACAATAATGCCATGCGTTTTTGCAAACATTTCTTCACTTATACCATTTTCGAATAATTGAGAATCTCGATCTACGGATTGCATTGTCAATTTGTAGAGGGTCCTGTAGGATTTATCAAAGGATAAATTGTAGAGTGGGATTCAATTTATTTTACATACAAGCGATGAAAGTCCAAATAATTCAAATTTATTCGGAGAATCTGTCCATGATCCAACAGCGCTAGCACTTTTTACATAAGCTAATGCCAATTTCGAAAGAATTTCGCCATTGATAAATGACGAATCGGCATAGGTACGCGTACCTGTAGCAATATGACGTTGATTTGTGATTGTATGAGGCACGAGCAATTTGATATTATTTCCAGAGGCTCTTAATTTTCCAATTGCCAAAGCCACAGAACTCATACCTTGTTGTTTTCGTACGTGAAATATTGCTGACGTGAGAGAGACTGTTAAATCGGGTGCAGCGTCCAATATTTTACGTATAATATAATTGGACGGCACGAGTTGTAGTTTTATATGAATCTTTACATTGGGAGGCAACCATTGAGGTATATTAAATATCTCATGCTTTATTTTCCCGACTAAATGTAAATCTTTAGTTGTTGCTTCTCTAAGAATATTGCTAGTATCAGTATTTGTTTTATATTCATATCCAATAGTCATGCCTCTCAACTGCTTATAGGACATTGGTGTCATCAACATGAATTGCATAGAGCTTGCATAATCTGAAAGATTATTGCTCGTGCTCACCAATGTTCCGTTTATGTAGACACTTATTTGTCTAAATGAATTATCTAGTACACAATTTTCGTAGGATAACCCCTCGGCGGCACTTGGTTTTTCATTGTTCGATTTTTTAACAAAGAAATTTAATTCTGTAAATGTCGAATTCAATTCGATAAAGTAGTTTTCATTAGAATAAATTAGAAAATGGCCATTTTCAGAGAGCGATTGTTGCGGGTAAAATTGTTCCTAATATCCATATTTTACACTGACATATACATTTTCCGCATTGAAAAGATTTACAGATGAGTTGAGTAAAGGATGAGAATTTTTATTTGGTAGATATGCCATCTTAGGAAAAGAAATCTTTTTTGGATCTTTTTACTTTCTTTGATGCTTTACGCTTCCCGGTTGAGTTGAGACTGATAAGGTTTTTCACCTCCTTTTTAAACCGTTTCCCCGCTGTTTCAATCGCTCACCAAGGGATCATGCGCTCGACCTGAGATTTTGCGAAACACTTTCTTTAAAATCCTTCCCATAGCCCCAATCATGTAGTGTAGAGGATGCAAAAACCACGGCAACTGGTGCAATATATTTTCTAGCCAAGGGTAATGCAGAGCGAAACACCTTAGCAAACCAACTGCCGTACCCGGACATTGACGAACGACTCCTATAATAGTCCATTCTATGAACCAACGGTCGTTGTCAGAGATTAGCAGAATAGCACTCAATTTCAGGAGAAACAAAATGACTTTTGTTAGCTAAGGCTCTAATTGAGTTGACAAGGAAATGTTATCGATGCCAATCCTTTTGTTATTGCTAAAGAATTATCCAATTTGCTTCTTAATGTTAAATGAAAGAGCTCCAAATACGAAGTGCTGACTGGAATGTATTGAAGGTGCTTTATATTGTAGTGGTGAATATGGTCATTAGAGGTTTTTCGTTCAAGAACACGCATGAGAGGGACATTGGTACAGCCAGTTATTGATTTGTTTATGAAGGCAAAATATAGGAACTAACACTCATTCAAACAGAATATAGGGGAATACTTTGCAAAAGTGATACGATCCTTGTAATTAGTGCCCCCAGCACTTTTATCGTGAATTACATTATGTTTATACTCAAGAACTTCTTTTAGATTATCATTGAGAATAACCTTTTCATTGTCAATGGGTGAACTAATGTAGATTTTCCCCTTTGAATAATTGAATTAGAAGGCACCATTCTTACGAGCGGGAATTTGTTGTTGATTACACGACACAATTCGTTCATACTCCCAAACTCCTTATGTGATAATTTGGCAAAGGGGTATTCAAACGGATTCATATTTTCAATCACATATTCATCTCTAAAGATTGGCCAATCACATATTGATCGCTAACAATTGGCCAATCATGGGGCTTAATTTTATCTCATATGTACGATCCTTTCTTAGGATATCATATCTGTTTTTAAGAATACAAATATACAAAAGCCACTTCATACCTTCCCTCAAATTTAATGGCAGGGGAAAGTTTTGTCCAAAAATCGCTCGTTTTTTTTCAAATCGTCATAAAGAGGGGCAGAAACATTGGACATGAATGTCACATAAAAATCTTCGGACATTATGAACGTCTTCAGTGGGTATCCACGAATCAAAATCGGAACTGTATCCTAGCCAGCGAACAAGCAACTGTTTGTTGCCCTGGCGAATTCGAGTCTTTAATGCCTTTTCAATTCGATACATTCCAGTGTTTTTAACTTTTTGTAATTCATAATCATAAAGTCCGCCAAGAATCTCTTCATCTTTCATATCACGCAGTCGATATGTTATAGGCTTAATGTCTAGAATTTTTGACACTTTAAAAAAGTTCCGTAGACCACAAGTAATTTCACTTTTCAAAAATGTTTCTTGTACGATTGATTCGAACAGTATCACCAACATAATTTTTTTTCCTGCCTTTTCATTAGAATATTGTTTAAGGAAATGCGTATTGCCACTATAATGAACTTCCTGAGGCCTAGTATTAAACAAGGATCGATGAGGACGTTGGTTGTATATTTTCATGATTTTATCTAAATCATGAATAAATACAGCTGTATTTCTTAATGTAAAATACGTCAGAATTAAAAGTCTAATGTTTCGTATTAAACGTCCAGGCAATACTGCCTCTATAGGACTCTCGCTATGATAGAGTATTGTGTTATATTTCAATAAAAAAATTTACATGAGGATTAACAAATTCACTTCCACGGTCTGTTCGAATATATTTATATGAATCTTGTTCTAAGATGGTTTCAAGGGCTTTAGCAACTTCAACACTTCTCTTTGACTGCAATGAAACTGCATATGCATACCGACTAAAAACACTTATTGCGAGTAAAATATACTTTACGTTTCATTTTGACCTATTTGAATCGCGTTTAGGGTCAAAAGATCTGCTTGTAATATATGTCGAGGGTAAAAGGCTTTAGTTTTTCGATAATCATGACCTCTAGTCCTATGATTTCGATGAAGAGTATAACTAGATTCCTTTTGCAAATACTCTTTTGCTGGCTTATTTTTAATTCCGGTGGCCTTAGCAAGTGTATACGGAGAACTTGAACTTCCTGGTTCTCCAATACTTTCATAAACACCTTTCAAAATCTGATCCATTTTGATCGTAATCGTCAGCTATCCTTTTTTATACTACTTGGTGAATCAATACGTCTTCGCTTTTGTCTAGTTACCGGTGTCAAATTGCCAGTATGTGTGCTTTCCAAGAAAGATTTAAAATCATCTTCTACCTTTCATGGACTATGTTCTCTTAGTTTTTTTTAGAATTTGCTTATTACCGATAAGACTTTTAGGAAAATATGACGACTTTAAAAAATTATATAAATGCTCGTCAAAGGATTCGACTCTTTTACGATTTGCAATCAGATCTGATGACAAATCTATTAAATTGTAAGGCTTGCCCTGGATTATAACTTCATTGTTTTCTCATCAATTTGTTCATTTTCAGTGAGATACGAGTCTTTTATGTCTTTTATGTTGTTCACGATAGGATTGAGGCAAAAGTCTACAATACTTGTTAATAAATCTTCTTTTTTCGGTGTTTCAATCTTTTCAGAAGGTTGATCAATGACATAGACTTTGAGTGGTTTTTCACAATAAGGTTTATGTTTGTTGACGCGATGAAGGGTATTTTGAAGCAAAATTAATTTTTCATCATTAGCAATTGTTTCATTGTTAAGAAGTTTATCAAGATTATATGCAAAGTGCTCTTTGGGTGAAAGATAGATCAATTGGTGTAAAACTACAGGGTTTAGCCATATCTAGAGAATAGTCTTTACAAGTCCGTCAATTATCAGTAGTAACACTGAAAAGAATTAACCACCCGCTTGATCAAGACATTCTCTATAACAATTTGTTTTCTTTTTTCAAGCTAGAGCACGTAAAAGTGATTAATGTTGCTTTTTCTGTTACTTAACATGATCTGACAGCTGAACATTACCTGCTGTTAAATTTAAACAAAGTTCCGACAAGAGATTAATAAATTTCTTGTCAATACCATGCTTGAGAATTGCTTTTGTAAGTCCTGATTTTGAATTGGCTAGCACGGAAAATAAATGCCGTTGTTCGTGGAGCTTCTTCAATGTCATGATTGCGACTAATGACTTTTTTTTACTATTCACAGGTGGATATACAGTAATTTCATTATCAAAATATCAGTGACTACACGTAAATCCTCGGATGTGTTTTGAGTCAGATCTATTAATGTGTAACCGTAAGGTTTATTAGTTGCTTGATTTTGTGTGAAAAGTAAAAATTTAGGTTCGCTGGGATAAAATTGTTGGTTTTGAATTATAAGAGAACTTGAATTACAAAAAACTCTATAGATGATATAGTAGCTACAATTAAACGCAAGTGTTCATATGCATTTACTCTGATGAAAGATATTATGGAGAACATTAGTTACAGAAATTTTTTCGTGACGGGACCGGATAGTAAACAGTTATAACATTTCCTGCGACCATTCTTCAATAGAATCAGCTAAATCGTCAATAATCAACCACAAATTTGGTGCAATACTAGTAAACACGTCAAGGCATTCTATGAAGTTTATGCTTGGATTAATCTTCTTTACTTAGTCGTAAGATCCTCGCCATATATTATAGCAATAATAGATATTTTTCGGATTTTCTAAAAACATTTTATCACGGTTTTGAATGATTTTCGTTAAAAGTGTCTTTTTGCCGGAAATGGACGGTCCGCAAAGAATCGATCTGAAGGGTGTTTTAAATTGGAGCTTACTCTGCCAATGCCAAAATGCAACTAACCTCTTCTAACCTCAATCTGTTGCATAAATGTTCAAAGGAAATAGAATACATTGTTTCTTTAATTTACATAAAAATATATTTACAACTTTAGAAAATGGGCACTTTACCACGATCGGGCGGCCATCGAATGTGAGCAGCTTGTCCGGCACCCTTGGAGGCCAGCGATAACAGCAGCTGGGCCGGCACATGCGTTGGCAGTGGCAAGATAAAATAAACACTTAAAAATAAAACAAAAAATACACACTTTAAAATTACCAGTTTGTGCAATGATATTTAATCAATTTAAATGACTAGGACAAGAAAGGCAGTGTTGAGCTGTTGACGGAAACGACCCCCCTCCCCCCAACAGATGGCCCTCCCTCCCCCCTCGCACAACTATAGAGCTTTGTCCAGACCGAGTTGCTTTCTATAATTTACACATTCAACTCGATGTGAAGTAATGTAGTGGCCATGTGGTAGTACTCTCACCCAATCCTTGAGTACACAAACTCTGTCCGATATGGTGGGGGAAGTATTTTTTGACTCGCACTGTATAGTTTGAGTATTTGTAAGAATAACGGACCTTCACAATCATTGTTGGAATGACATTATTATATAGACAGTTCCTGTAAACATTCATATTGAAATGTTCCTTTACATAGCATGCCGGCCCTCCCTTACAGACTTTTTTGGTAGCCTCATTGTGTGTTTCCACACAGTACACCTTCGGACCCGGAAATACACCTTGCGATACCAAATCACTTCCCGTTTTTGACTTTAATTTGAATAATTGATTTGAGGCCTAGTGTGGTAACGTGGTTTTTATGGTATTTAAGGGGTGTAGTCGTAGATGCCTTTATTTCTCCCTTTATAGGGGAGGTAAACTCTGGCCCTAAGGTAATTCAATTTTGGTAGCGTGTCTTAGGCTATGACCGAGCTAATGAGGCGTACCAACTGGGTATGTTCGAGGGACTAAAGGTAGATTGTAGAGAGGTTGGCTATAATACAGTACTTTTATTCAATTAACATACAATAATACCAGATATATTTTCTACTGGGACTGGCTGTCCCAAGTAGACCAGAAGTCTCGGAAAACTACAATAATATATAATAGGATACTTAGACACTTACGATGATCCGACAAGGTTCCAAGGTATTTCTTGAAACAACGGACCAGAGGTCAGTCCGGCATAAAATTAGTATCAGTCTCCCCCTTCCTATAAAATGTACCTTTTATACATTTTTATCGACCACATCTTCCTGGACCCAACCTACGCAATAGCTAGGAAGTGGTGATTTTTCAGTTTCCTGTTAAGCAGAAACTTGGCAGGATATGTTCCTTATCTTAATAAAAAAGTGGTATTTCGAAACTTTGTATTTGCGTCTTAATATATTTTTACTAAATTCCAAATTGACTTAATTAGAAAGGCTTTACCACACTAGCGTTTCACCAGCTCTGGATAGCGGGACTCATCCCAGTTTGTGTAGTCCATCTGAGAGCTAATGTACTCTCCATTTTCCAAGCCTTCCAATAAATTAACAGTTCCAATTTTTAACAATAAAGAATTGGTGTCCCCATAAAAAACTTGAACTTGTCCCTCCCCCGGCCACTGGCGCTTACATACATTGTAATAAAACTCCAACATGAGTTTCTTTGAAATTTCTAAAATGGCGCTGCCAGTGGCAATGTTTTTATCTAAAACTACGTTTCTTTTTTTCCTATGTAAAAGGACCATATTCGAGTCTATGATCGTGAATGTTGTGATGTTCGGATCTGCAATGATTCGGGCACAGTCTTTTGAGTCAGTCACAACGTCACAGAGACTCCTGTTTCGCACACTCTCACACATCTTACCAAAGGCCGAATTTAAAATGAGTTTTAAAGATCTTTTTTTCGAGCTTTGTTTTTGCTTGAGAGTGTTTGCTGACAAAAGTGTCAACGAACGTCTTCATATAAGGTTTTTGGTCGAATTGGACATTGAAACCGTTGGCAAGCATCCATCGCAAAACAACGTGGTGTACAACAATATTCCGTTTTGGCTCCAGGTCGGCAGTAAGCTTTAGTTTTGAAGGTGTCCAATACATGCCTGTATCCTCTACTAAGGATAAATTTTAGGGACTCAACGAGTTCCTGGGCAACGGTATAATGATTCAGGGGAAAATAAATTCCTTTACTGAATCTTGATGCTCCAAGTGTATATCGTTATTAATTCTAAAAAACTATCCTTGTGGTTCATTCACTGCCACAATCGTACTGTTAAGGAAATTTGGAGCAGAAGGATCGTTAAGCCATTGGTAATTCCCACATGGCAAAAAAAACTGAGACACTGCCGACGGATAAAGGGAATTCATATCCAAGAAAACGGCATCCGACTTTTCACCGGTGCGTTTTCCAGTCGGGTCGGTTTCAAAGATACTATCCCCTTGGAAAACATACTCTCCCCGCATGGATCTTTCTGCAAACAGGTGCTGATCCACGTCGGTGATCACACCTATTTCTGCTCCACTGATTTTAAGAATCAAATCCATCACCAAATGAGGAGTGGAAAATAATACACTAAATCCAACCCAAACTCATCATGAATTTTGTCTGTTTTTTTACAGATAAAATCCAACGAAGTCAAAGAATTACTAGCCAATTGCATTTTACTCTAGCGCTACCTTTGATTATACCCTCCCTTTGTACGAACCCGCTTGGCTAACAGATTATCGGCAATAACGTTTATACAATCTTAAAATGAACCATAAACCTTTACGATGAGCGGTAATTTTTCCTCATTTAGCCTCGAGGCAGAATTGTAGTTCTGGAACGGGTATATGCCCTTACACGTTAATAAATGATCCTCATCTGGAAAGTGTTATTTGAGTAGAAAACTATTAAAATCGTCGCTTTTCTGTACTTGAATCAATTGACTTAACGAATTATGGAAGAAACTAAAAGAATCAAGGAAACGGATTTTATTCCAACAAGTATTACCATTATCCATTGTTTTCCATTTAAATTCTAAGACTAGCAGCTTTTCAGATGATTTCGGTATGATGTTATATGAAAACGAACCATCTACCCATTCGCCGTCTACAACTTCACCTTTCTGCTCCTTTTGTATGTATTATGAAGCATTGAAAGGATGGCCCGCATTAGTACTATACCCTTTTGAATTAAAAAAATAGTTAAGGGAAACTCACTGAAGGGGGATTTGTTTCTGGACACTTGGCCAGAAACTCATCAGCCCAAGTCAGTAGTTTGCCTGAGGCTTCCTCTGGGGGTGCTGTTCCTGCTCCAATAAATTGCGGCATGAGTCGCTCAATTTCGGCCTGAAAAATAGCCAAAAAATGAATGTCCCCAAGGTCTTCCCCCTCTCACGCACGCAACACTACTTCTGCCTTTAATGCTTAATCTAAAGGGTAAAATGAATAAAAAAAAGTTAACAGGGGAGGGGGAAAACCGAGTCCCTCCGAAAACTCGCCACTAGTTGCTTAAAAGCTGAAGTCTTATTTCTAAGTCCCTTAAAACAAGGAGTTATGGATCCTGAAAAAAGACAAAAGTAGCGAAAAAGACAGAAAAGTTGGCTTGTTTAGAAAAATAGGTATGAAAGAACCTAACAGGTGACAGGGGGCACAGATGAACGCCTTAAAAATCCCCTTCAAAGCCAAAAAACGACGAAAAACAGGCTTATTTCTGAGGGGGTGGTGAAATTTAAAACAAAGGGTGAGGGGGAAACTTTAATATTCTAGCTAAAAACAGCATTAATAGCTTAAAAATTCCCTTCAAAGCCCAAAAAAGGGGGAAATGTCTATAGCTGGCTAAAAAAGAAGAGGACAGAAAAGGGCTTTTAATGTCTCTGAGTGACAAAAAATAGCTTTATTAGGTTGTAATGGCTAAGATCCTTATTTCTGTTGGGGACCAACTCTCTTGAAATTTAATGGGGGTGGGGGTTGCAAATAAGCTGAAAAGTAGACACTTGAAAGAGTGAACAAAGTGTCAATATTTCTAAGTCCCTTAAAACTAGGAGTTATGGAGTCTGAAAAAAAGACAAAAGTAGCGAAAAAGACAGAAAAGTTGGGTAGTCTAGAAAAATTGGTATGAATAAAGCTAACAGGGGGGGGGCACAGATGAGCCCCTTAAAAATATCCTTCAAAGCCAAAAAATGACAAAAGAGGCTTATTTCTGAGGGGGCGGTGAAATTTAAAACAAGGGGTGGGGGGATTTTAATATTCTAGTGAAAAGCTTTTAATGTCTTCGACAAGCTTGTATTAGGTTGAAAAATAGTTTTGTTTAGATATTTCTATAACCTGGTCCTGAGACATAGAAAAAAGTGAAAAGACAAAAGTAAAGAGTAAAAGGCTCTAACAGCTAAAAAAATAGCTTTATTAGATCAAAAAAATATTACTCACGTCTTCAAATTGATCAGACACGTGACAGGAAGCTGGAGGCTTGGACATTACACGACAGGGAGCCATTGGTTGGTCTATGACTTGCCTGGAGGGGCCAACCCTTCTAACTTGAATGGAAGGCTCAGCACTTGACGGAGACAGTTGACGAGAGTGCACCGACACCTGACGGAGAGCTGATAGCTCAGATATTAGATAAGAAGGAGCCGATGTTTGGCCCACGGGTTGTCTAGAAGGGCCATGCATTGTATCTTGCCCTGAAAGCCTTGCTGTATGACTGGGGCTCAAGTGGGTCGTATCATGTCCATCACGATCCTTCGCAGCCAGGCCAGCGGCATAACGGGCTCGTGCAGCCGGGGCTGTAACTTGAAGAGGCAGCATTGATGTTCGATGAAGAGGGGCTTGCATAGGTCTCACTGCTTGCGCTGGTGGGCCTGAGATGTCATAAGGATGCATAGACGAGACTATATTTCTCCGGCGAGCTTTTGGGGAGGTGTAACTGCCAGCCATCTCTAGACTCTGCACCGGTGTGACTTCGTTCCCTCTTGCCCTCTTGTTGGGAGGGAGAAGAATTGGAAAATTCTGAAAAGAAGAGAAAATTTAGTATAAAATAATGACTCCCTGTTACAGAAGAAAAATTTAGTACCCTGCCTGTTACAGAAGAAAAACAGAAGCTATAAATATTTAAACATTGTCTAAAATAGGTCAACCCTTTTCAAGAAAGCATAAAATAGTTATCAAATAATCTAGATCTCAAAAATATGCAGCCCTCTCCTTTCCGGAAAGGTAAAACTTTTTTTTTCAAGAAAGCATAAAAATAGGCTTAGAAATAATACACGATCGTTTCTTTCTGTACAGGAATTTTAAAAATGGAAAATAAATCGAACACTATAGGGGAAAAAATGCTAGAGAATAATTTGTCTGTAGCCTAGGCATGTATATGACCCTATTAATGGGGGGATACATATTGCTTTTACTATTTAGATGCAATAAGCAGTTTAAAAACTAGATTTTTGTCTAGAATAAAAATAAATATTTTTATTGTCCCATCCTCTCTCCTTACACGCAATTTCAAGGCCTAAAATGTGACTATTACACATTTATTTTGTGGGAAATAGGATCTCTTTCAGACATAGAATTTCCTAAATCCGACATTCTCCCGTAAGGTTTATTAAATGACAACAACCCTTCCTTGTTTACCAGACATCCTTTGAGAGGGTTACAGCCCTATTCACAACAGATGCCAATTTTAGGCAAAGGGTGTACGACAGATTTGATGAATGCTAAGGTTTAAACAAGCGTCTCTAGAGTCTATAGAGACTGATAGGGAAATGTATCTACCCGCGCTATATATATAGCATATTTTGTGGAGGAATGTTCTCTCTGGCTATTAATAGAAAAGCTTTGCGGGGGTTTCAGCCATCTGGGAATTTTTTCTAGAAACAACGCAGGGGAGTTTTGCTAGCTGGGAGATGTGTCTGGAAAAACATCGTAGGAGATTTCAGCCACCTGGGAACGTGTCTAGACATGTTTTTGCCTAGAAACAGGGAATAGGGGTGTGTCCTTGAAATGTTGGCTAGACATGCCGAATCCTGCCTGGACATGCCTAATCTTGCCTGGACATGCCAAATCTTGCATGGACATGACTAATCTTGCCTGGGCGGGAATCTCGCCTAGAAACAGGTCCAAGGGGGTAGGAGCTTATCATTAAAACTTGTGTATTATGCAGACCACATTCCGAGTAGTTGAAACACCTGGGAATTTTACCTAAATTGTGATACCTGATCGTGCCTAATCTTGGCTGGGTGGGAATTTCGCCTAAAATTGCGACACCTGGTTACCAAAAGGGGAAATCGGCGTTAAACATTTTTCTTGAACCTATGGAAGAAAAGAGTAGTCCCTAGGGATGTTGTAGAATAGATTGACCCCCCACTACTATCGGTCTTTAGATCTGTGAATTATTCCAATTGGCTGGTGAATTTCTGATAACTGGGGATAAGCCTGAGAAACACGCGAAAAAATAAAAAAAAACTGGACTTAGTTAAATTTAGGGTAAGATAATTAGCATCAAGCCACAAAATCACCCTCTCAAACAAATTTTCCAAATTTAATCGAAGCTCGGATTCGCAGTTTTCCAAAGTGCCAAGTTGGCTGTCATCAGCAAAACAAACACGGACATCAGAAGAAGGCGAACTATAGTTGCCACTATGGGCAAGGTAAGGGTTAGGATGACAAAGTCTACAACAATTAATAAGTTTCTGCTTTTTTACAACATAACAAAATCATTTACATAAATCAAAAATAGCACAGGCCCTAAAACTGATCCCTGGGGGACACCACAATTCATTTGCGAGGGTGACCGGAAAAGTGGATCAACAGGAATTAACCTATCCTTCGAATAAGACTGAAACCAAAAACTTACATTTCCGTTTATGCCAAAATGAGACATCTTCGATAGAAGAATTTCATGGGTTAAGGAATCGAAAACCTTACGAATATCCAGAAATATAGCAGCCGGAATCAATCCCGAATTTAACGCAGAATGAATAAAATTCAAAAGGGTCGTACAGGCATGTTCAGTGGAGTGCTTCGTACGGAAACCAAATTGAAAATCATGAAGAAAATTTTTAGATTTTAAGAAAGTAAGGGGACGAGAAAGCATACCCTTTTCAAATATTTTACTAAATACTGATAAAATTGAAAGTTGTCGATAATTTTCCAGATCATTTCTTGGTCCACCCTTATACAAAACACTAATCCTAGCACCCTTGAGAGCATCCGGAAAAAATCCACATTCAAATGAAAGATTAACAAGTTTTGTTAGAGGCAATAATATTGAATGAAGAATAGATTTAACTACCATAGTAGGGATAGAATCTGGCCCAGATGAGGACGAGTTTTTCAAGCCATTAACAATTTTAGTAATCTCACTTAGTGTTACTGGCTCTAGAAACATAGACTTAACACTAGACGGCCCAAGGTAAGATCTAAAGTCCGGCTTAGACCGAGACAAAGTAACTGTAGAAGTAATATTCTTACCAATATTAGCGAAGAATGAAGTGAATGCCTCTTGGACATTAAGCTCACTCTTCACAGCTCCATCACCAATGACCAGACTCATCGGCAAAGAGCTAGATTGAGAACCGGGTTTAAGTACAGAATTTATTACCTTCCAAGTTTTACGAATATCATTGCCACACGCAGCAAAATTATTTAGATAATACAGAGATTTGGCTTTCCTACACAAGGAATTATGTATATTCTGGTAGATCTTGAATTGACAAAGACAAATAGCACTTGCTGAAAGTGTAGCGAATTTATAAGCTCTCCAGAGATTATTCTTCCTTCTCCACCTTTGAGAAGTCCGGATGTCATCCATGGGTTTAGAGGAACAATCCTTTTAGACCTATGATTAGAAGGTGGTACTTTACAAATGCTAAGAATAGCCTCTTTTATGGTTCCATAAAAGGACTCAAATAAACAAGAAAAATCCTTATCATTATCAAGCAAGCTCCACGAACTTTCCGCTAATTTAGACACAAGAAGAGATAACTCTTTCTCACCAAACCCAATAGAATAGGAATAAAACACCTGAGCCCGGTTACTCTTCCCCTGTTTAAAGCTGAATCGAAAATATATTGGAAAATAATCGGAGATATCACTAACTAAAATTGAGTTTTCCTTCAAGCTAAGCGTAGAAAAGGTATTGTCAATCAAAGAAGCCGTAACATTAGTTACTCGTGTGGGGATGGATGTAGATAATAGAGTCCCTGCGGCAAGTATGGTCGAAATAAAATCAACTGAAGCCAAAGAGTTTGAATTCAACCACTTTATATTAAAGCCACCCATTATGATCAACTGACACAGACGTTTCAGTATTATGTCAAATATTTCCTTAAGATTACGAAGAAACAACGGAAAAGCACCACTAGGAGAACGATAAATATTTCTTATGATTAGATCAGTACCATTAGATCTAATTTCTATAAATTGTGACTCGAAAATACCTTCAAAACTCCTTGACAAGTCATCACGCAAGCAATAATGCAAATTGCAAGATATATACATGGTAAGACCTCCTTTAGCCATCTTGCAGCGGTTTCTACGTTCCATTTTATAACCAATGATATCCAATAGCATTTCATTGCTAGAATCCAAAAACGTCTCACATAAACCCACTACATCAGGCTGTCCATCCGAAACAATTTGTCTCAAATTATCTATTGACGAGGAGAGACCCTGAATGTTAAGCTGTAGTGCTGTCAGAGAATAATCTCCATTGGTAACCTCCCCCTCCCCAAATCTGAAAATATTTACTATTACAAATAGGGTTTATATTAATCGGATTTTGATTAGCCTGACCCACAGAATTATTTACTATACTAATTACATCAAAAGGATTATTTTCAAGCTCGCAAAGGCGACTCTCATGACTTAAAAAATTCACAAAAGCAGGTTTTACCTGGAGTCCATTTGAGTCACCAGATGAACCAAAAGAAATCTTTACTTAAATTGATTACAAAAGAAAAACCTGTCAAAGGATTACAAACACATAAATAACTAATTGCAAAGCAGGTATTATTGGAATGAACCATTAGCACGGAAAAAAAAAAAAAAAAAATTAATGACCTGGGTAAGGTATATACAAATTAAGAGAAGAATACTAACATCGAAAAACGACACAGCTGAAATAATAAAAAGATAAAAAATACCAAAAAGTGCACCCTAGAATAAACAGAAACAAGAAATGTTTTTGAGAAAAATAATACAAAAAAGATTAAAAATAAAACAGAGAAGAAAAAATGAACCTAAAACTAGCGACTCTTTTAGTAGATAAAAAAAAACAAGAAAAGGGAAAATAAACAAACAATCCATGAGAAAGTAACTCTTGTATACAATCATTCTGAAGAAAAAAAACAACAAACAAACAAAAAAGTAGATACAGTCAGCGAGAGACCTTATCTTTTTTGTTGGAGTCCCGTCACTAGGCTTCGTCAATATTTGACCCCGATCAGACCAAGCATTCCGCTGACCGAATTTGTCTTTCGCCGCATTCAGAATATCTCGTCTCTGCTTGGTCAGAGACTCAATAACAAAAATACCCCTAGAGGCCAACTTGGATTTGGCCTTGAACACTTTAAAAGCAACGCTTTTGCTCGAAAACTTCACTATTGTCAGAGCGACCCTTGGAGCAGATGGAACCGCCTGAGTTGAATCAGTTGTAGTAGCATTATTCAGTCTAAGTCTATACACGTTCACGACCTCAGTTGTACTAATTTCAGGTAAAAATATCTTCTGATTAATAGTTAGCAACACAGCAGAACGAATGTCAACACCAGTTTTCTGCCTAACACCGTGAAAAACCAGGCTGTCTAGTAGTGATTCTTGTTCATAACTTTCCAACTTATTGTCAAGCCTGTTCAGTCTGTCCTCTAAATTTTCAAGTTTGTTACTCAGTCCCTTTAGTGACTTTTTGATTCGCTTAAACTTGGGATTAAATTCAATCGTGAGAGCATCATAAATTTGACTAGCAATAAGCTCAATTGATTCCTTAAGAGAGTTTGAGCTAGCCAGTTTTTCTGAAACTTTTTGAATTATACTGTCCATCAGGTCTTTTTTTGGTTTTATCCAGTTCAGCTTGGGTAGCTACAAGTTGCTGCTGTATCGGACTAATACTGCTAGATAATGCTAACGCTGGGCCATTTGCTTTGCTTTTATCATTACCTCTCAGCGCAAGGTATGTTTTTGACAGTCTCATGGAAATATCAGGCACAGTAGCAAGCTCTTCGAAAGCTTTTTTTGAAGCGGGAGCAGACAAATTATCAGTGGTAGGATCATAAACTTTGACATTTGCATCCACGAGGCGAAATTCATCATGCGATCCATAGCAAAATGCCGTATAAACTGGCTTGCCTTGTGTATCTTTACCAGCTTTGATTATTTTTACTGGCCATAGGAAATAATCTTTGAACTTCGCAAGAGCAAGATCAAACTGTTTAAAAGCCATGATTATCATTAGCAAGATAAAAAAGCAAGACTTAGTTTTACGTGAGGCCAAACAAAATATTCCAATAAATTTTCAAAAAGTCCAGCGCCAGCCAGCTAACGCATACACCAAAACAGGTATTCACTCGATTATTACGTTCAACACGGATGAAATGAAAATAGGTCTTGCCTTGGGGGTATTTTCCATGGAGGCGGGGGTGGGGGGTTTAAACACCAGCTATCATTCACAATTCGGCTGCCGTCAATCAAAAGGCAATATCTGACATAAACTCGATTTTACAGGAGAGCGAAAAAACAAAAAAAAGTTTGAAGCCTTAGAAAACATGATAGGAGGTGCCTGTTTTTCAAAGAAAAAAATACATCAAATCTAGGTTTCAGAGTAAGACAAATTTGTTTGTTGAGGAAAAACTAGACAATTCTTTTTCGTTCTTGAGATGAGTGCAGATATCGCCTTCTAACCTACTTTTGAGTCAACAAAAGGAGGTATCTGCAAGAACGCCACAGTAAAATTCCATAAGAAAAACGAGATTACTGTTTTACAAAACGACTTTAAATCAAAGCGAAACGCAGTTTCCAATGAGTGCATTTGCTTGCAAGCAACATCAGCTATGTCATGATGTAGAATAACCTTGTTTTCAGGTTGTAGTTGGTCTTGGGCTTTGATGGTTTCTACTGCGGAAACAAGCGCATCTCAGAGGAATACGTCAAGATCAAGTCAAACTACGGCACAAGCGTTTCCACAACATTGAATTCGTTTATTTTATAAAGGTAGCAAAGATCATATTCCTTTATGTTATAAAAAAAAAGTCTACGTGTTTTTAATCGTCTTCTGGTTCACAGCCCTTGAATTCGTCGGCCAAGTCTTGCACGTTGGCTGTATGAATGTTCTTCCAGAAAGACCTTTTCCGTGTGTCTGCAATTTGGGGTACAAGTTTCATCAGGATGTTTTTTTTTTTGTCCCTTGAAATCCCCCTTGAGACGGATAGCTTCTTAGGCAAACCTTTGCCCAGAGCACTTTTGGTTTTCACTGTCAGAAAATCTACAGCTTTCAGTTCGTCGTCAAAATCATATCGATAATATATTTTCGAGTCTTTCTTCATGAAACTTGCCTGTACGACCTTTCTAAGTTGAATATCAACTGACTTTTTCCCAGACTTCTCATTCTTCCATTCGTAGAAATCGGTTATTTGGAGCTCTTCAACTCGGGTATTTTGTCTGGAATCCTGCATAACCTTTTTCAACTCGGGAAAGTCCTCAACAACCTGCTTCGCGCGGATTTTCTTCCCTATCACACCATGCAAGCTGTCAGCTGCCATGTGTGTGTGTCCTTTTGACAGGAACTTGATGGAGATCTTCTCTGGACCCCATGCTTCGTTTACAATGCGCACAAACATGGAAAATATTGTCCAGTTCTTGTTCTGTGACGATCAGTTATCGGCCCAGAATGTAAATTCTTTTGTATCCCGTAACTCATCCACAAGACCAAAAAAATCACAGGCGACAGCATCCCCGGTTCTACCATATGTTGCTTCGTGCCATACTACACAGTATGCCACTTCTGGTGACGAGCCGGTGCGAGCACTAGAAACCGGTGGAACATTGAAACCGGCTAGAAACAAGTTTCATTGAAACACACTAGCCTGCTTGTGAAATACGATTCTTTAACTGCTGGCTGTATGGGAAGAATTAGGACTTTTCGCATATCAACTGTAAACACTGCCTTCTCCTCGCCGTGTGGGTGCTCAGCATCTTTGTCAAGTTCTCACCTAGCTTTTTCGGCCTGGTTTCTATGCTCCTGTTGCTTCTCCCTTTCTTCGTCTGACACACCTTGCCTGGATTCCTTTATTTTGAACAAGTCACAGATTTCACATACATCTGACCTTAGTATCTTGTTTGATATGTTCATTTCTTGCAAAACTTGAAGGTAAGAACTCTGACTACAACGCTGCTCGGGAAACGTTTCTTGAAAGTTAGCAAACATAGCTTCGAACGTAATATCTCTTGAGATTTATCTCAAATATAGACTGTTATACCTCCTGTTGTGGGGCTGACACGGCTTGAACGATTCTATATGCATACGTATAGCTTCGCGGTCCGCATCCACCTTTCTAGCACTTCCTCTTTTTTCTGAAGGGGAAAATCCAACGCCCTCGGTCTTTAGCTTTCTCGATATTACCTCGACGACTTTCGGACTGATGTAACCCAAAGTTGAAAGAAACGTCTTTTGGCACACAACCAACGTGAGTTCTCCAGCAGCAACAGGCAGGCGATACACGAAACTGTAGTCTCTACATTTTGTACGTTTCGAGTCTTTCACGGTGATTCTTTTTTTGCGTGTCACTAACAAAAACGACTGTATGCAATTCTTTCTCACTGGCTTAATTCTTGGAACTTGTCACAGATCTATCTCTTCTGATCAATTGCAAGTTCTTTGCACTTTTTCTTATACTTTTCGGGGTTGCACCCATTCTCTTTGAATGGATGTTTTTGGTTTTTCTTTTCAATTTGCTTTCTCCTTTTTTCTAAGACTTTTGTCTTCTTTTTTTGTCACAAAAGCAGGTTCTTCAACATCTAGTATTTCTTGTCATTCAACACTGGCGATAGAGACTTCACTCACAGGTAATCTTGAGATAAGCTCGCCTTGTACATCAGTACTTTGTCTAGCTGCTCTTCGAACACTAGCACCTGTAGAATCAGAATCTTCTGATTCTCCATCTGGCTGATACTCACTTGCTGAGTTGGTCTCCAAGTTTTCGTCTGAATCAAGTAAATTTTGATGTAGGCTTTGTCTGGTATCTTCGTTACTAGCTGCATGACGGCTAGATTGGGTGGACAATTCTAAAACTATTTCATCGTCTCTGTCACTGAACTCACTCGTATTCGCATATATATCTTCTGTAGCGGTCTCATTGTTTTCCGCACGCATTTCTGTCCCTATGTCATAGTTTACTCCAATCTTCTCAGTCTCAACTTTTTCCAGCCAGTATTTGATAAACTGTATGCTCTCTAATTCAGGTGGAGCATCTGTTTTGTCCACTGAAACTTTTTGTGGTGATGGATGGCTTGAGAATATTCCACTGATGGGTATTTCTTTTGGTGTCACTGTTTCTTTGGGAACAATTCTGATGATTCTTTGTTTTTGGGACACAACAACAGGAGCTGTTTCCCTGTTATCCGCATGCATATCTGCTGTCGCCTTTTCACTGCTGTAAGCGTGCATCTTTGTTGCCATCTCATTGTTTGTGTCTGTTTTGAGCTAATTTGAGCATTGTTTTGAGCTATTTCCCTGAAAAAAAAAGACAAGGTTATCAGCAGAAAATACAAAAAATAAACAGTGTAAAGCAGAGGGTTTCCGAAACTTTTTGGACCATGGGTCGGATTTCGGAAGGGAAGGGATTGCATACCGGATTAAGACCTAGTCGAGCAACCATCAGCCAGATCTCAGCACAGCCATGCAACCGCGAGAGCTTTTGAAGGTACAAATTGCAAAAATGGTGGATTCGAATGGCTTTTCCGACTGAAGGCTAGTTTTGTCTGGTTTCTAATGATTCAATTATTTGACCCGGAGAGATACAATGTCAGATTTTATTTGAGAGCGCAGAGTTTTGACAGGAGACAGTTCCCCAAATATATAGATACTGCCTGAGTACTACAGACATGCATTGATTGCTTCTAGTGTGGACAGGGGTTGGCAATGTCAAAAAAATGTAACAAAACATTTACATGTAAAATATGATTTTTTTACATCAGTGAAAAAAACATTTTTTACATTAAATTTTTACATGTAAAGTAGATAACTACAGTCATAAATGTTTTCGAGGCCAAAACTGGATGAAACGTTTTTGTTATTTGTTACATTTTAACACGTAAAAGAAAAAAAAATCCATTTAAAGTGCCAACCCTGACTGTGGACATGCATCCCTGGAGTACCCCAAAATAGTGGGTACTCTATCCCATAAACAGCTAGTGGCCCTGACTGGGAAAGATCCTGTTTTTGTCAGATTTTAACAGAGTTCAGGTTCTTCTTAAATAGCCTCAAAATGTATGGTAGCTTACACTGCTGAAGAAATAAAAAGAAACAAAGCATTTGCCAAACCACGACAAAACACTATTGAAATATTCCAACTCATGCATTTCATCGAAAGAAATCTAAAATGAACTTTGAAAAATTAAGAGAATGTAAGTGTGACAAGGTGAACCACAACAAAACACTTCTGAAATATTCCAACTCTTGCATTTCAATGATAGAAATTAAAAATCAACTTTGAAAAATCAAGAGAATGTAACTGTGACAAGGTAAACCACAACAAAACACTACTGAAATATTCCAATTCCAGCATTTCAACGAAAGAAATTCAAAATGAACTTTGAAAAATCAAGCAAATGTAACTGTGAAAAGGTAAACCGCATCAAAACACTACTGGAATATTCCAACTCTTGCATTTCAACGATAGAAATTCAAAATGAACTTTGAAAAATTAATAGAACGTAACTGTGTTAGGGTAAACCACAACAAAACACTACTGAAATATTTCAATTCTCGCATTTCATTGAAAGAAATTCAAAATGAACTTTGAAAAATCAAGAAAATGTAACTTTGACAAGGTAAACCACGATAAAGCACTATTGAAATATGCCAACTCTTGCATTTCCAGGAAAGAAATTCAAAATGAACTTTGAAAAATCAAGAGAATGTAACTGTGAAATGGTAAACCACGACAAAACACTACTGAAATAAACCAACTAATGCATTTCAATGAAAGAAATTCAAAATGAACTTTTTGAAAAATCAAGAGAATGTAACTGTGACAAGGTAAACCACGACAAAACACTACTGAAATATTCCAACTGTCGCATTTCAACGAAAGAAATTCAAAATGAAATTTGAAAAATTAAGAGAAGGTAACTGTGACAAGGTAAAGCACAACAAAACACTACTGAAATAATCCAGCTCTTGCATTTCAATGAAAGAAGTTCAAAATGAACATTGAAAAATCTAGAGAATGTATCTGTGACAAGGTAAACCACTTCAGAACACAACAGAAATATTCCACCTGTTATATTTCAATGAGATAAAACCAAAGTAAACTTTGAAAGATCAAGAGAATGTAGTAAAGCAAAACAAAACACTACTGAAATATTCCAACACTTGCATTTCAATGAAAGAAACTCGAAATGAACTTTGAAAAATCAAGAGAATGTATCTGTGACACGATAAACCACGACATAACACTACTGAAATATTTCAGCTCTTGCATTTCAATTAAATAAAACCAAAGTGAACTTTGAAAGATCAAGAGAATATAAGTGTGACAAGGTAAACCACGACAGAACACTACTGAAATATTCCAACTCTTGCATT
The DNA here is from genome assembly GCF_049724085.1 of Artemia sp. Qi Xiang Cuo. Taxonomy (NCBI): domain Eukaryota; kingdom Metazoa; phylum Arthropoda; class Branchiopoda; order Anostraca; family Artemiidae; genus Artemia; species Artemia sp. Qi Xiang Cuo. The sequence continues at coordinate 19,470,364 of NC_142797.1, read as the reverse complement.
TCAATGAAATAAAACCAAAGTGAACTTTGAAAGATCAAGAGAATATAACTGTGACAAGCTAAACCACGACAAAACACTACTGGAATATTCCAACTCTTACATTTCAATGAAAGAAATTTGAAATGAACTTTGAAAAATCAAGAGAATGTAACTGTGATAAGGTAAACCATGACAGAACACTACCGAGATATTCCAACTCTTGCATTTCAATGATAGAAATTCAAAATAAACTTTGAAAAATTAAGAGAATGTAACTGTGACAAGGTCAATCGCAACAAAACACTACTGAAATATTCCAATTCTTGCATTTCAACGAAAGAAATTCAAAATGAACTTTGAGAAATCAAGAGAATGTAACTCTGACATGGTAAACCATTCTTTGACAAGGTAAACCACAACAGAACACTACTGAAATATTCAAACTCTTTCATTTCCATGAAATAAATGGTTTTTTAGTGCAGTGAGTTGTTACTAGTAGTAGTACTTTCGTGTTTTTGCAAGCCGTTCATGCTATACTTTAATTGCATTCAGATAATTCCTTGATAAAAAAATAGCGGTGACTACCACAGATATGGGCTTTTCAAGTGATGAATAGTCTATATTGCAGGGGGCTAGGATATAAACTATATTCTAAGAATATCTGGACCCTTTGAGTAATGGAAGTATTAAAAAAGCCAACGAATTTTATTTGAAATCCAAAAAAAAAAAAACTGCTTTTAGAAACGAACATTCACAGACCAATTGGAAATTTAGCATAACAACACTATAGGATGCTTCCTTGCATTGTTTAACTGAGCATAGCGCCTCACATCTCTTCCTTTAAATAGAAGTGAATGTCTATCTTTTTCTTGTGTTTTATAAGCATCCTTATCTGTTTTCTTGTAGCACTCAAATCTTAGAAAATGTGCAAGGGGGGTATTTTCATGGTGTGTTTTGCTTTGACTCACATTGCTGTCAGGGGTGACATCCAACTTTGCTCTCTTTTGCTGGGGGGTTTGATCAACAACTTCGTAAAATAAAATTATTTTAAGTTTTCTCAGTAGGTAGCTTGCAAGCTTAAAGACCTAAATTTCAAGCTACTTAAACACATAAAGAAAAGAGTGGAAGTCCTAGATGGAGGCTAAACCAAGCATATTTTTAATATGATACTCTCTAAATTAAAGCGGTTTATACTTTTAAACAAACTTCCTATTTTAATTAAACAATACGTCTCTTAACCTCTGAAAAGAGGTAAGGTTCTTAATGCATTTCACATCTTGAATCAAATATTTTATGTTATTAAATTTATAGCTATGTTCACTATAATATCCCATTGCCTATTCCATCAAGGGCCAAAAAGGGCTTAGATCCCTCACAGTGGTAGCTACTCAAGGAAGAATTTGAATAACCCTTTTATATTGACTTTTTCTACAAAATAAGTTTTTCAAAGAAAGGTAAAGAGCAAAAATAAAATCAAATAATCTACCAAACGTGAAACTACCACTAATCAGCATCTATAAATAAATGAAACCCAAACTGAAAAGAAATTACAATAAATAATCGAGTCAAACTCAAAACGAGCAGAAATTAACATAAGTTGGGGGCAAAACCCCTATGCCTTCCCAAGGCCAGTGTGGGGATTGGTTAATAGAACATTAAACGCAACATTTATTATTATTTCTTTATTTACATATAGGAATTAACATTTTAAAATTAGAATAGCCAAGGCTTATGATGTTTTGAATATTCTCGTTTATTTGATTGAAATTGTTTAATTATAAAATAAAATAATGACCTTTCGAGATTAGGTCTCGTTAGATTTCAGTTCAATGTCTTCTTTTGCTTTAAATATTTTCGTGTATTTAATTGAAATTGTTTTATAATAATAAAAATAACATAATGAGTTGTTGAGATCCAGTTGGAACTTCCTGCATTCAAAATTTGGTCCAAATTCAGGATCTAGATCCACACTTCTAATCGCCCTCCCCCACCTTCTAAGAAAAAAATATATATCCACACACATGACATGTATATCTACAAATCAACTAGAATAATCTTCCTCATTGAATTTGAGGATGCTCAAGGCTGTATGAATCAAGATTTTATTTCATATTTATATATTTTATTTGGTATTCCACTGGTAGCGTTGATTTTCATCAAAACTGATGTTTATAAAGATTTTAGTAATAGCTTAAAACCATTAAAACTGTTAAAACAAGGCGAGTACATGTCCCGCAGACGATGTTTGAGTTCCAATAAAACTGGTAATTTTTGAATTGTATACAGGCCTATAAAATTTGTAACACCCTGAAGCTTCCTGTATCTCATTAGCCTAAATATATGCATGCTAATTCAGTTATATTGTGCCGCAAATTTTTTACATGTCAATCATGAAATAGCATTATTCACCGCATGCATAAAAGGAGTCGATTTACTAAATTATTAAAATATTTTTAGAATATCTGTTTAAAACTTACGTCGATAATCACAGCTATGTTGCCAGATTCCTTCTATGCTTTGGAATGGGATGTGAGACGAACTACAGTTGATATTTTTGCATTCAATGATTCAATTAATCCCGTTTCAGACTTATCCAGAGTTTCATCCAATTTTGCGCCTTTTTGCTGCGATGCTTGATCAACAATATTCTAGAATGACACAATTTAATTATCTACTTCAATTTTTACTTATTCAGAATATTAATGGAGGGCACTGAGCCTATCAATTCCATAGTACCAAACACAAAAAGATGACAATTATAGATTTTTTTCTCTTATATGCACAGCTTTTAAAACTTTTTATATAGCTAAATTGCGAAATACTTAAAATCACAGAAAAAAGGAAGAAGGAAGACTCCGACATAACCTAAACCAAAAAATTATTAAGTATATGAAGGGGGTCGCCCTCTAGTCAATATTTCGCCCCTTTATGCTAAAGTTTTTTTGTTTTTTTTTAGCACAAAAGAGATATCTATTCTAATTAACCGGTCTTTCTGATTCAAGAGTTCGTGATTTGAACAAAATTCGAACTTTAGAGTAAAGAGCGAGGTATTGACTTGGGGGTAAACCCCTTAATATATTTGATAAAAACATATAAATATTGAAGTTTCGTTATGTAAGTTAATTCGTAAGTTAATTCATAACTCAATTTTGAGAAAGCCAATTTTAGCCAACAAATTTGTAAACATGCTCTTCTTAATCAGATAGTGAGAAAACTTCCCTTTACAGGTAGAAGAACGTAGTGACTTGATTATTTTATTGGTGAAACTACCCGTCCTGTTTGAATATTAACACCTTTTTTCAGGTGTAGAGGATGAAAAACGATTTGACTATTTTTATAGCGAAACTGACTGGCCCTGTTTTTGAATATTTACCGAAATTTGATGGAAAAAAAAACAGGGACTTTTTAATTAGAATAGGAAGCTTTTTTGAAAGCGCTAACAGCTTTAGCGTAAAGAGCAAGATATTGAGGAGAGGGGCGACCTTTCATATCTGGCGAAACTAATATGCAAATTCTATTTTAATTTTTCATATACAATGGCGAGACAAAAAAATAGATTTCTTTTTATTATAATAATTAGAAAATTTTACTCACCAGAAGTCGCTTAGAATATTCCATATCTATGTAAATGATTGCAAAAATATCGATACTAGTAGATTGAATGAACTATTCAAACTGTAGAAAGTTCTAATCTGAAACCTGAATATATACAAAAAAATAATTGAATATATTGGCAGCTAAAAAAGACGCACCGGTTTTTCTGGGACGGATTTACCCTTAAAAAAAACGTGTATATCACGAAATAGACCACCGTTCGTAGTAATAGATGACTGACCCGTGGTAATCCAATGTACCGGTTAGACTACACTGTATATTCATGCCTCAGGCCAAAGGTAAGAGAAAGTACGCAAGCACGATTTGTGTTCCCTATGGCCTTAGGTGACTGACCCGTGGTAAGCCAATGTACCGGTTAGACTGCACTGTATATTCATGCCTCAGGCGAGAGGTAAGACAAATTACGCAAGCACTTGTGATATTCAGTATTGCCTTACTGCTTACATAACCATGAATGTGATGAAAGGTTGGCCTTATTTGGCGATATCTGCTCTTGCACTGGAAGTAAAAGCAAAGATCTAAAAGGCGATATCTGCATGTGTAGATATCGCATTTTGAGTCACAAGAGAATGGAAGTTTTCCAGATAACGCCAAAAAAAACTACCATATATCTTGTTTTTTTTTTCAGATATCGCGTTTTTGACTCGACCAATCGATAGAGCGGAGTGTCTTTACTTGGCATACACAGAAATCTCAATTTCGCTTGTCATGTCAGATATCGCCTTTGACGGCAGCCGAATTGGGTATCCTGAAGCTAGGTCACCTTAACCCACAGCAAAATGTTACGAAATAACAGTCACTGAATTAGCTACGGAATCTAATTGGTTCCGAATATAATCTTTTTTCAACACTTGTTCAAAATTGGGATTTTATACTTTTAAAAGAACAAATAGGTCTTAACATGTCAGAGACTGAATAGCAGAGACTGAATGTTGCTCCTTACTTTCAATTGAATTTTTTTTTATTTAACTTTTGATCGCTTTTCAAATAATGCGAGGAAATCTACCTCCATCTTCTCCCCCCCCCCACGAAACATTCTTCCCTTTGAAAGTTCCTCCTGCGTAAAATCCCCCCGGACAATTCCATCCTCGCTGAAAATTTCCTGTGGGCAATTCCGCCCGGTAAGTTCTCCTTAGCCTACTGTCATTTGAAAAAGACTTTTTATATTTAATTTCTGATTGTTTTTCGAAATCGAACCCCCTTCTCCCCCTATAAAATCCCCCCAGTGAAAAGAATACCTCAGACAATTCCAAACCCGCTGAAAATTTCCCCTGAACAGTTCCTCCGGAACATCTCCGCAAATAAAATTGAGTCACCAAAGAGAAAGTAAGACAAATAAAAAGAATTTCGTAGAGGAAATCGGGCAAATTCCCTTTGTTTAAAATTTCCTCTGGAAAGTTCAGCCCCTAAAACTTCCCTCTTCACTGAAAATTCTCCCCATAGAAAATCCTCCCCCTGAAAAATGTCTGTATAGGCTACTTCCTAATGACAAATACTATGTCTTACATATAGTGTTTGTAGTTTTGTAAAATAGTAACTTGTATACTATTTGTAACAAATTTCACAGCTTACAGCCCTTTCCCCAGGGTATGTGGGGGTCATGTCATCCCCAGAGACCTTTCAACTATGCTGAGCAAAGGGCTATTTCAAAATTTTGATCGGATGATTTTGAGAAAAAAGGGTGTAGGAGGGGAGCTAGTTGCCCTCCTGTCTTTTTGGTCACTTGAAAAGAGCACTAGAGCTTATAATTTCCGTTTGAATGAGCCCTCTCCCGATCTTCTAGAACTAATGGTTCGATACCTTCACCCCTGGGGAAAAAACAACAAATAATCCGTGATGGTAAAAAATTCAAAATTCCATATTTTTGCAAATGGGAGCTTGAAACCTCTACGGTAACGTTCTCTGATACGCTGAATTAGATGATGCGATTTTCATTAAGATTCCTTGACTTCAGTTGGTATTTCCTCTGTTTTTCGATAATTAGGCAAATTTTCTCAGGCTCGCAGCTTTTGATGGATGATATTAAACTCAATGAATTTTATATATATATGTTAAAACAGCATAAAAAGCCAATTCTTTCATGTATTATCGTTATCAAAATTCCTTTTTTCAGAGTTTGGTTATTATTGGGCCGAGTCACTCCTTACTTACAGTTCATTACCACGTACTATTTAATAAAGAAAGATATGAGAAATATACAGATGATCAAACGGGAGTAGAAAGGCAGTTACTCAGGAATTGAATTTGGATGGGGGGGGGGGATAAAATAGAAGACAGGCAAAACAGGCGAACATCATGAAACAAAAAAAGGCAGTTGCGTGGAAAATCCTTGAAGAAATTTACAAATTTTACAAAATTGTTTACTTTATTTTTTATGGACTTGACCGATTTGGCCTACTTGGCTCGTTTCATACTTTAGAAATTGCTAGGATTATTAATATGGATTCAAACTGAATGTTGTGAACGCCGTATGACCCAAATGTGTATCTTGTTTAAATTTGAACTTATTCAGTTTTAAGTTGTACATGTAAAAACAAGGCTCTAAAAAACAGGCACTCAAAATTAATATTTAAAATAGTTTTGGCTCCCCCCCCCCCCCCGCCGTAATCGAAGCAGTTTCCTTTAAAAAAAAAGAAAACAAAAGTCCTTCCGATTTTCACTTCTGTTTTCACGTTTTTTTTTTTACGAAAGTGGTTTATTCTTGAACAATAAATATAACAAAACCTAAGTAAAACCGTAAGGTTTTTTTTTGGCCAGAGTTTTAAAAACTTATTTCTCTGGCTGGCAATTTTATTTTCTTAATAATAAAAGCTTTCAGTGTATGTACTAATAAAAGTATGCCTTTGGCATTTTTTTAAATATAGATTTTTAAAGTTGTCTTCATTTCCCAAATTTTAAAAGAAAATTCGGTGAATTTTGCTTTCAATCAGCCATTCAATAGCTTTCAATAGTTTAATTATATTTATGTTTCAGACTGCCAGAAGAGGACTATCCAAACAAAAGGTATATATCAGATTGGTACAAAAATACAGACGTTTTGAGGGAGAAATTTATGGAAAAGCTTCAAATTGGTACGTTTTGTTAGTGTTTTATCGGCTATGATTAGATGGTCAAAATATAATTAGCACAAAGAAATTGGCCTCAGAATGCAAAGAGAGAGGAATAAAAAAAACCATATTTAAAAAAATTGAAATTGGGTCGAAAAATCATGTCGAAATCAGGAAACTGACTAAATATCGATTTTCTCTAATAACTAGATGTATTAATACGTAAAAATTGCCCCTTGAAAAAAAAAGATAAATAAAAAAAATGATTTTTATAAGTAACTAAGTTTATAAGTAAGATTTTTATAATATAAGTAAGGAGCAACATTAAAAATCGAAAAGAACAGAAATTATTCATATATGAGTGGAGCTAACCCCTTCTCAATGGCTTGTATTTCACGCTGAAGTTTTTTAGTATTTTAAAAAAGCTTCTTATTCCATTTCAATAACCCGGATGTCGACTTTTTGACTCAGTTCTTTCAGAACGACTCTTGACACATCCAGGTCGTTGAAATGGAATAAGATTCTCGCCGAATATCTCTCCCCTGTCACGGAAAAATTTCCTAGGCAGTTCCAGTCCCGCTGAAAATTTCCTCTAGGCAATTCCTCCGGAACGTCTGGACATGTAAAATTTAGTCGCCAAAGGGAAAGTAAGACATATAAAAGAATTTCATATAGGAATTCAGGCAATACCCCCCCCCTTTTCACAAAACACACAGAAATTCTTCTTTCTCTCCCCTCCCCCCCCCTCCGAAATATCTCTATATACTTCCCAATAACAAATACTATATGTAAACAATGGGCAAATTCCAAAACTTAAAAGCCCTTTCCCCAGGGCTGTTGGGGGTCATGTCATCCCTAGAGACAAAGCTATTGAAACTTTTAACTATGCTGAACAAAATACCTATCTCAAAGTTTTGCTCAGGTAGCTTTGGGGGAAAATGGGATGGGTGAGGGACTTGTGGCCCTCCAATCTTTTTGGTCACTTAAAAGGGGCAATTGAACTTTTGATATCCGTTTGAATGAGCCTCCTCCCGATCTTCTAGGACCATTGGATCGATACATTTTCCCCTGGGAATAAAAAAAAAACAAATAAGCACGCATCTTTCATCTTTCTTCTGGAAAAAAAATACAAATCCCCAATTTTGCAATTGGGGATTTGAGACCTCTACAGTAGGGTTCTCTGATAGGCTGACTCTGATGGTGCGATTTTCATTGCCGTTTTTTTTTACTTTTGGGTGTTTTCCCCCCTTTGTTCTAAAGGCAGTCAAACTTTCTCAAACTCGTAGCTTTTAATCAGCATAAAAATCCAATTCTTTCCATGTATCTATTGTTATCAAATTTCCGTTTTTTAGAGTTTCAGTTACTATTGGGCTGAGTCGCTCCTTTCCTACAGTCTGTTACCACGAAGTGTTTTATATAGTTTATGAAAAGAAAAATGAAAAATATATTGTAAAATTACATTTTCTAAATTTTATATAAAATAAAAATTTAAGTAAAATTATACGGAAATAGTTTTACTTTAATATAAAAAATTTAGTTGATGCATAAAATTAAATATTATCAAACAAAAATTATAAGATGTATTATAAAATCAAAACAATTAAACAGTTTTGATTTAAAAGAATAAAAATCTCATTTTAACTCCCATTTTATGACCCAGTCAATAGCAAATTAACATTGAACAAATCTGAAGAGTTGCCAAATTCTTCATTTAAGAGGGTGCTAGAAAGCTAGACTCTGCTTGCAGGGGTACGGTTGGTAAAAGTGTTTACTAAGTGATTGTTTGTTTGTTTTTTAATTGCCTCGCTCGACTTGATGTCTAATATAAATAGATTTTTCATCCTTCTGTATTTGCGGTATATACATTTCTTGCTCCTTTTTAGTGTACAAGGAAAAGGCTATTTTGTTTCATTTGAGCTCGGCTTGTTTAGTCCCAGTTTGTTTAGATAAATGTCCCTCCCATATTCCTTTCTTTTGGTCCCTTAATTATTTTCCGTCCCCGAGTTATAAATATTAATTTTCCTTTTATTTTTTGACGCCATTTTGGGTCCTCTTAACTGCGTACGTGCTTAATAGACCACGAGGTAAAGAATTGCGCAGTTAGGGAGGTTGATCAGTAAATTAGTAAGTCCTAGGATTGGCTGGAAAGATTCATTTACCACCCTCGTAACCCCTGCCACAGCACGCGGCTAGCGGGCTGGGAGAAAGAGAGTTTTAGTTAGTTCGTTTATACAACGTGGAGTGATTACAGTAAGCTTTTTTTACTATGTACTCTTTTAACTTTTCAGCTTAGGTCGAATCTAAAAGAGTTAGTTAGAAATCTTATCGGTAAACTTTGGCTTTGGTGACCCCCGCACAAATATATATATATATATATATATATATATATATATATATATATATATATATATATATATATATATATATATATATATATATATATATATATATATATATATATATATATATATATATATATATATATATATATATATACTTGTATGATATAGCCCCGACCACTCAAGTTGTTCATCCATTGACGCATTGTAGAACCGTGTTTCTTTCAGCGTAGCGTGAGACGAGACAAAGAGAAGTGACAAATAGATGCGAAATATATAGTTTTGGCTATATATTTGCACATTAGGGGGGGGGGGTAAAGTATTTTGAAAGTGTGAAGTAAGAAAACAATTCTTACTGCATAATATACAGACTAATTGTACCTAACGCATTAGGCATGTAGACCCGCTGTACTTTAACCCCTCCCCCTCCCCCTAATATGTATTTAGGATTTGGCAAGTCTCAATCTCAGGAGCTCTTGCCAAATCCCAGGATTTGGCAAGATCTAATCTGAGCCCATCAGAATTTTGCACAGAATTGTTTCAAAAAAGAGAAAATGCTATGAAAAAATTTGGTTGGCTTTAAATTAGCGCTAGTTAAATCTCGGTATTAGCAAAATCTCATTGTGAATGGGGCTTAAGGGGACTGATGGGATGAAATTGATGTCATTTCTTATGTCAAAGTTGATGCTTCTTTGGTGGATATATGCGTAGCTTTAGCATCCGACAGGTGGGAGTAGGCTATCAGCTATGAATCCATGCATCTGTGCCCAAGACAGTGCTGTTCCTTTGTGTTTTGTCTTTATTGCTAAATTCTACTTTTTATGGTTTTTTGGGATATGCACGAGGTTGTTGTTTTTTGCTATACCGTGCATTTTGTACTATTATTATGCCGTTATTTTATTATTATTGTATGTACTCTCGTAAAATGGATGCCTTGTTTTTGAAAATCATTATTTTTAGTTCTTAATGTGTACGTCCTTCTTGTACTGTTAGAAAAGAAAGGAACTTCAGTTTATTTTCATTCCCCTTAAGGCCCAATTGCACATTTTAAGAGCTAAGCTTTATCTAGATCGAAAAAATTCTGAAGTCCCATGTTGATAAATCTGTCGATGTATTAGTTTTTTTGGCGTTGCAATTATTATGGCTCCAAACAGTATCTATAGGGAGGGGCTACCGGATTTGAAAACACCCCCCCCCCGTGAAATTTTTTTCCTATTCGTAAAAAGGTAATAAAAATGAATATAAACGAATTTTAGATGCGTTTTTTTAATTATTTTATACCCCCTCCTCCTTCGAAACCCCCTCTCCCCTCCCCGAACAACATTCTTGGAGATGCCCTTGTTTTGTCTATTCTGTTTTTGGCACAATACCATGCTTGGCTCTTCTTTTTTTATGGCCATTCATAAGATAATGAAAACATTCGATGATTTTTGTGTTTGTGATGATTTTAGTGTTTTGTTGTTGTTTTTTCTTCCTTTTTGTTACTCCGATTTTGTAAAACAGTGCTTAAAAAACAAATTACTATCATTTTTGATTTATGATTATATATAATTTGATTTAGCACTTAAATATTTCCTACTATCTTGGCTGGATTTATGGCTAATATAGGGTGTGTTCAAGAAGCCAATTATCCATAATTATCAGTAATATTATTGATCTCATCCTTAGGGGGCCCAGTAACTCCTCCAATAATCATAGGCAGCGCAATAGCGCTGCCTAAGTAAACAACGATGTTGTCAGAATGTTTTTTTTGTTTTTTTGTTGTTGTTTTTTTGTTGTTTTTTTTTTCATACCAGGCCACTTCGTATCGAAGGAGTTGTCGTAAAAACTTCGAAAAGGACTCATTCGATTTAAAAGTGGAGTTGCTAGTGCTCTTTTTAATAGTTGAAAGTGATTGGAGGGTACCTAGCCCCCCCCCCCACGCCCATCATTTCCCCAAGCACATCTAATCAAAATTTTGAGATAGCTATTTTGTTCAGCGTAGTTGATTTCCGGATAGAAAATATGTTTTTGAGGAGGACACTCCCCCGCAACCCTCGGGGAAGGGGTTTTAAGTTATGTCCTCAGGATATATAAGAACGATGTTGGCACAATTTATTATCTATTATTTTTTTTTCTTTAGAGCAGGGCACTTTGTATCGAAGAAGTTGTCGTCAAGAGAACGCCCTTTTTAATGGTCGAAAGTGATTGGAAGGCAACTAACACCCCTTCTACGCCCACCATTTCCCGAAACACATCCAATCAAAATTTTGCCATTTTGTGAAGCATAGTTCATATCCACATAGAAATTATGTTTTTGAGGTGGACACTCCCCAACAGCCCTCAGAGCACAGGTTGTAATTTATGCCCTGGGGGCATGTAAGGTTTTTATAGATGGCATTGTCGAAGAATCTCAAAAAAGGCTCATTCAATTGGAAATTCAAAGGACTAGTGCCCTTTTTAATAGTTGAAATTGATTGGAGGGCAACTAACCCCCCTCTCACGCCCACCTTTTCCCAAAACACATCCAATCAAAATTTTTAGATAGACATTTTATTCAACGTAGTTGAAAGTTTTGGAAATTAGGTCTTTAAGGATGACAACCCATCCCCCCACAACCCTCAGGGCAAGGGTTGTAAGTTGTGCCCTGGGACTATGTAAGGTTTTTATAGAAAGCGATGTTGTAAAAATATAAAAAAGGGCTCATTCAATTGAAAATTGAAAGGGCTAGTGCCCTTTTAATAGTCGAAAGTGATTGAAGGGCAACTAACCCCGCTCTCACTCCCTACATTTCCCCGGACACATCCAATCAAAATTTTTGATATCCATTTTCTTCAGTGTAGTCGAAAGGTCTGGAAATTAGGTCTCTTAGGAGGATAAGCCCCTCAGAGCCATCAGTGCAAGGGTTGTAAGTTATGACCTGGGGGCATATAAGGTTTATATAGAAAGTTGTAAAAATTTCAAAAAGGGCTAATTTGTTTGGAAATTGAAATTGCCCTTTTTAATAGTCGAAAGTGAGTGGAGAGTAATTGACCCCCTTCTCACGCTTACTTTTCCCCAAGCATATCCAATCAAAATTTTTAGATAGCCATTTTCTTCAACGTAGTTGAAAGTTTTAGAAATTAGGTCTTTAAGGAAGACACTCCTCCCTCCCCCAGCCCTCAGGGCAAGGGTTGTAAATTATGCCCTGGGGCATATAAGGTTTTTATTGAAAGCGTTGTCGTAGAAACTTCAAAAGGGTTCATTCAATTGGAAATTGAAAGGGCTAGTGCCTTTTTTAATAGTTAAAAAGATTGGAGAGCGACTAACACCCCTCTCACGCCCACCATTTTCCCAAACCCATCCAATCAAAATTTTGAGATATCCATTTTGTTCAACGTAGTTGAAAGTTCTGGAAATTAGGTGATTTAGGATGATAAACTCCTCAGAGCCCTTAGTGCCAGGGTTCTAATTTATGACCTGAGGACATGTGAGGTTTATACAGAAAGTTTTTATATAAATTCCAAAAGGACTTATTTGAATGGAATTTAAAAGGGATAGTGCTCTATTAAGTAGCCAAAAGTGAGTGAGGGGCAGTTAACCCACCTCTCACACCCTCCATTACCTCAAGCCACTACAATCACAGATTTGAATTAACCATTTTGTTCACTTAGTTGAAAGTTCTGGAAATTATATATTTAAGGATGAAAAACCCCTCAGAGCCCCAAGGGCAAAGGTTGTCAGTTATGCCTTCGGGGCATATTAGGTTTTATAGATAGAGTTGTCGTAAAACTTCAAAAAAGGCTCATTCAAAGGAAACTTAAGAGTTCTGCTGCTCTTTTTAATAGCCGAAAATGATTAGAAGTTAGCTAATTCTGCTCTCGCGACCACTATTTCCCCGAACATAACCAACCAAAATTATCAGATAGCCATTTTCTTTAAAGTAGTTGAAAGTTTTGGAAATTAGATGTTTGAGAATGACACCCCCCGCAACCCTCAGGGCAACGGTTGTAAGTTATGCCCTGGGGGCATATACGATTTTTATTGAAAGTGTTGTTGTAGAAACTTCAAAAGGGCTCATTTGATTGGAAATTGAAAGGGCTAGTGCCATTTTTAATAGTTGAAAGTGATTGGAGAGTGACTACCGCCCCTCTCACGCCCACCATTTCCCCAAACATCCAATCAAAATTTTCAGATAGGCATCTTGTTTAACGTAGTTGAAAGTTCTGGAAATTAGGTCTTAGAGGATGACAACCACCCTAACAGCCCTTAGGGTAAGAGTTGTAATTTATGCCCTGGGGGCATACAAGGTAATTATAGAAAGCGTTGTCATTTCAAAAAGGGCTCATTCGATTGGAAATCGAAAGGCCTAGTCCCCTTTTTAATAGTCTAAAGTGATTGTAGAGCAACTAATCCCCCTCTCACCCCCACCCTCCCATCTGCCCATTATGTTTAAAAACTAAATGTTGCCTTAAGATTAAATAAGAATACACTGTTTTAATGCTAATTTCCAATAAGGCATCTCAGCAGTATCCCAAGAACGACGGAGGGTATTATGTTCAAACTTTGGGGCTACTTCTGCTCTTAAAATTTAACCAAATCAAAATAGCGTAAGTTTATCCAACCTATCAAAGAAAGTAAATAGATTTTTTTTTGCGAATGGTATCAAGTTTTCAATTTCAGGTCAACTTGAGGAGGTATGAAAATAAATTAAATACTACTCTTTGTGTCCAGATTTTTAAAAGGGTGTATGTTATTAAAATTGCTGAAAATTTTCTCCTGCATACAATTAGCGGGCCAAACTATAAAGTCTTAAAAAACGAAAAGATTTAAAGCATTATTTTCTTTTTCCCTGAAAAGACTATGTCAATGTAAAACCAGCAGGAATTAATTAAAAGACCTTTTTTCCACAAAATAAGTTTTTTAAAGAAAAGTAAAGAACTCCAGTAAAAAAAAATGAGCAGAAATAAAATCAAATACTCTACCAAACATGAAACTACCACAAATCAGCATCAATAAATAAATGAAACCCAAAACGAATAAAAATTACAATAATTAACCTACTTAAACTCAAAACGAGCAGAAATTAACATAAGTTGGGCTCAAAACCCCTTTGCCTTCCCAAGGCCAGAGCATAGATAACACTTTACTGAAAAAAATACAAATGAATGTGCATTGTAAGTTGAATGAACATACACTGATATCCATCAATCAAAAAGTTGATATTATTTTATTTATTAAATTTATAAAAGTAAAAACATTTATATTTTTTTCAGTAAAGTGCCAATTTTGTTCTGGTCTTGGGAAGGCATAGGGGTTTTGAGCCCAGCTTATGTTAATTTCTGCTCGTTTTGAGTTTGACTCGGTGATTTATTGTAATTTCTGTTCGTTTTGGGTTTCATTTATTTATTGATGCTGATTTGTGGTAGATTATTTGATTTTATTTTTGCTTATTTTTTGTTTAAGGGAGTTCTTTATTTTTCTTTGAAAAACTTATTTTGTGGAAAAGTTTTTTTAATTAATTTGGAAAATATCATAATTTATGAAGTACACCTAAAAATGACAATTGGTAAGAAACTGGTTAATTTTTTCCCAGTTTTATCCCTTTTTTCAAAATAAAACGTCCCAAACCCCTCGGGTGTGAACCTCCCCCTCCTCTAAACCAAACTGCTGAAATTGCTCCCATGGTCTCATTCTAAAATGGCAGTTTGCAACAAATTCAGCTCCTTGTCAGCTCCTCGTAGAAAGTGAAAGGAGCTAACACATTAGGCCCTTCTGCTGGTCGATTGTAAGAATTTGGTATTTGGTGTTGAAGGACGAAAATTAATAACAACTAGCTACTTACCGCTAATTCTCATCAGATTGTAGGAACGTATCCCCAGTGAGAAGTTTCTTATATTTTCAGTGTCAGGGTGTTATCTATTTAATCAGTATTAGTGAAAAAGATAGATGACACTGGTGCACATTACCCGAAGGGACCTTTGAGAAATTTCCGAAATTAACGTATATTTTGTGGGGCAAACTCAGTCCATGACATTTCCAACAGATTACCGATATTTATTAAAAAAAATTATCATATTGTCCAGTTTTAGTTTAAGAAATTAAATGAATTAATTTAATTTTATTTATAATTGTAATTCTTTGTTATATTTATCGCTGTAATTACAATTATTAGCCATAAACATGTTTTAGACATCCATAGACTTGTGTATTGTAGGTTATGACATTGATATCGGGTAAATTAAATTTAGTAATTTCAATCATGTAAATTATGACGTACTCCGCTCAAGAGGTATAGTCAAAATTAAAAAAAAAATCTAAAATGATAAACATCGAAAAATTTGGTTCCGGAGAAATTGAGTTTTGAAATATTTAGGACTACAACGAACTTCTTTTTTATGATGATTTCGATCAAAACAACCTTCTCCTCAAGCACACACACACGCAAATCGAGACTGATCAACTCTGATTGCCCAATCTCAACATTTTAAAAATGTCCTTTTAAAATACCTAATAAAGCTTTCATTTTTCATAGGAGATTTGCTAGAATTTGAGCGAGGACGTTACAAACACTGGGCTGTTTATGTTGGACACGGAAAAACCCATGACCATGAGGTCGTTCACCTTCGGAATTGGGGACGCACGAGCCGTTGGTTCTCAAATGGGTCCGCATCCAGACACAGTCAAAATGCTATTGGAAAGCTTGTACAATGCAATGTAAGATCCGCTTTTTTTTATTAGGTTTTGATACAACTGTATAGTTTTAATAGTTACTAATAGTTACTTTAATAAAGGGGGGGGGGGTCTGCCAGCAATAAGTCCAGTCGAACCCCCAGGATAAGTTATGCAGTTTTATCCAGTTTTCAATGAGCGAGTAATTATTTCCTCTATTTAGTGTTTTTTTTTGCTATTTCTGTAGGGATTTTTTTCGTTGTTTGTTTGTTTTTTTTCAAGTTATTTCTCTGTTTTTTTTTTGTTTTTTTTTTTTTACTTTGAAAGACAAGTTCAACCCAATTGGGAGTATCATAGTTTATTTTTGAAATAGATATCTATTTAAGTTAATGAATAATGATTTAAAAATTAAAACTGGGGCCGGAAGATTTTTTTTTTTTTTTTTTTTTTTTACTTTGAAAGACAAATTCAACCCAATTGGGCGTGTGATAGTTTATTTTTGAAATAGATATCTATTTAAGTTAATAAATAATGTTTTAAAAATTAAAACTGGGGCGGGAAGATTTTTTTTTTTTTTTTTTTTTTTTACTTTGAAAGACAAATTCAACCCAATTGGGCGTGTGATAGTTTATTTTTGAAATAGATATCTATTTAAGTTAATAAATAATGATTTAAAAATTAAAACTGGGGCCGTAAGATTTTTTTTTTTTTTTTTTTTTTACTTTGAAAGACAAATTCAACCCAATTGGGCGTATGATAGTTTATTTTTGAAATAGATATCTATTTAAGTTAATAAATAATGGTTTAAAAATTAAAACTGGGGCCGGAAGATTTTTTTTTTTTTTTTTTTTTTTTTTTTTTTTTTTTACTTTGAAAGACAAATTCAACCCAATTGGGTGTGTGATAGTTTATTTTTGAAATAGATATCTATTTAAGTTAATAAATAATGGTTTAAAAATTAAAACTGGGGCTGGAAGATTTTTTTTTTTTTTTTTTTTTTACTTGAAAGAAAAATTCAACCCAATTGGGGGTGTGATAGTTTATTTTTTAAATATATATATATTTAAGTTAATAAATAATGGTTTAAAAATTAAAACTGGGGGTGGAAGATATTTTTTTTTTTTTTTTTTTTTTTACTTGAAAGACAAATTCAACCCAATTGGGCGTGTGATAGTTTATTTTTGAAATAGATATCTATTTAAGTTAATAAAAAATGATTTAAAAATTAAAACTGGGGCCGTAAGATTTTTTTTTTTTTTTTTTTTTTTTTTACTTTGAAAGACAAATTCAACCCAATTGGGCGTGTGATAGTTTATTTTTGAAATAGATATCTATTTAAGTTAATAAATAATGATTAAAAAATTAAAACTGGGGCCAGAAGATTTTTGTTTGCCTGAAACACATCTGAAAGGGCTAATAAAATTGTTCTTTGATCAAAGGGTCAACAATTTTTTCTGTTGGAAAATAAAACCGTATATCCCTGGCCAAGTGGACCCTAATGTGCGAAAAAAAAAATTAGGGACACGAAACTGTATTCTGAAAATAGAGCAAAGACTGTTTTTCTGACTACCACGAAACTTTGAAGGAGCGTGGGCCAAGGGGGCCATACGTTTGGTTTAAAAGGTGGGCAATAGGGAGCCTATATGTTAGTCAAAAACCTTCTTGTCCCTGATCAATTTTAAGCTTGTAATAATGAATTTCCATGACAAAAAGGTACGCAATGTAAATAAAACTCAGTTTAGGGGTTTGGTTCCCCAAAAATAGGGCCCAAAAGAGTCAGAAAAAGTTTCTAATCAGCTAAACACTTTTATCGTTCAGGCTTTGGGCCAAGAGGGCCCAAAGAAAAAAAATTGGTTCCCTCAAAAACTTCTCGCCCTTGATCAGTTTGAAGTTTATAGCCCTAAGTCCCTGGGCCAAGGAGGACCTACTGTAAAAAAAAGTTTTGTAACGTCAGGAAATGAGCGTAATTTTATTTTCGTATTTTTTTTCGTTTTTTCCTATAGTTTAACGTCCAACATAATATACCTTAAGCATTTTCAAATTTGACTTGCTCTTGAAATATGTTTCACGTCAGTTTTGCTTTAATTAAAGCTACAAAATTCTCCATCGGAGGAAAAATAGCGTAAGTCGAAGCTATGATTTGAGCTTTTAAAAGATGCAGGAAAAACTGGGGATGCCCAGACCTAAGTCTTAACTAACCAATAAAAGCTATATAGAAAGTACTTGAGATAGGACTTAATGCTAATAAAAAAGCAAGCATAATTTGAAGGCAAACGATGGCACTCAATTGGCCAGGGTGACAAGAGCCCAAAATGAAGCAGGGTCCTTTGTTCGCAGATAGCCTCTTCTGTAATTATATCTTCGGGTCTCTTCTCGTAACGCTCCTCTCAGTACCAGGCATGGTCTTTCTATGGTTTTGTTGCAGCTATGTTTCGCACACCTCTGACGAAAGCGCAGAGTAGAGCAGGCTGGTTTTATGCCTGACTGATCAACGACAGAGTAGATATTCTCCATAAGACAAATTATCGAGAAGGCGAACGAGTTCCGTCAGCAGGCTTTTATTGCCTATGTCGATTTCAGGGCAGCATTTTACTCAGTTGATTGAGATTCTCTATGGAATATCCTTTCCAATATCCCGTCAAAATATATCCGCCTACTCAAGGCCAAGCATCAAGAGACTGAGGGCTGTGTGCAAGTGAACGGTAGACGTAGTACGTTCTTTTCAGTAAAACTCCTGTAGTCAGGCAAGGTTGCTCAATTGCTCCTGAGCTGTTTAAACAAAATGAACGTTTATGTAAAAATGATACGTTCACTCCTGGGGGGGGGAGTGTTGTAATATATTCTCTTAAAATTTACTCATAAATCTGACGTCAATCGTATGTTTTTTGTGTAATTTATCCTGCATCATAGACACTGAAGACAGTACAACCACTACTGGGGCATATATGACGTATATATGCTTTTCGAATTTATTCATATATATGATGTCTCTTGACTAACATGAATCTTTTTTCCCCAAATTAAGTCTCATAACGAATTTTCTCAAACTTCTGACCTATATAGATCGATTTTTAGGCCAGAATATCCCAGAATACAAATTTTTCCGACAAAATATTGAGCCATTTTCGAAATAGCCTCCTCATAAAATTCTCCCGCCTGACTTGTTAACCACTGCATCACAACTGTTTTGACTTCGTTATCGTCTTGAAGACGCTGACCACCCAGGTGTTTCTTCAAGTGCAGGAACAAATGGTAGTTACTGGGCGCCAGATCAGGGCTGTATGGAGGATGATCTAGAGTTTCCCATATAAAAGATTTGATGAGATCTTTGGTCTGATTAGCCACATGTTGACGGGCATTGTCATGCAGCAAAACGATACCCTTACTCAACTTGCCACGTCTTTTGTTCTGGATTGCACGACGCAGATTGTTCAATGTCTCACAATGAGACGCTGCATTAATTGTCTAATTACGAGGCAGAAACTCCACTAGCAATATTCCTTTTTTGTCCCAAAAAACTGTGCATATGATTTTCCGGGCAGAAATTGTTTGCTTAAACTTCACTTTTTTGGGTGATGATGAATGTCGCCATTCCATGGATTGGTGTTTTGATTCTGGTGTGACGTAGGCCACCCATGTTTCGTCACCAGTAACAATTTGGTCTAAAAAATCTTCACCTTCATTGTGGTACCGCTCAAGGAAAGTCAATGCACTGCCTAAACGTTGGGTTTTGTGCAATCCGTCAATATTTTTGGAACCCAAAATGAACACAATTTCAGGTAATTAAAGTTCTCAGTCACAATGAGATACGAAACATTGCGAGAATATTGAGGAAACCAGTCGCACATTGATGAAATTGCAAAGCATCTGTTTTCTCTCACCTTTTCTTCCACTTTCTGCACCAAATCTACATTAAAGACCGAAGGAATCCTACTCCATTCTTCATCATGCACATTTGTGCGGCCATCTTTAAATGCTTTCACCCATTTCCTTACCATTCCATCACTCGTAATGTTTTGTCCGTAAACTTCACAGATCTCACGATGAATATCGATCGGTTTTACGCCTTTAGCACTAAGAAATCGTATAACAGCCCGTACTTCACAATCGGCGGGATTCACGATTGTTGAAGGCATCTTAAACACTCAGTAAACAACGTATGCAGTGATGAATCAGACTGTAATGGCGCCAGTGCGTAGACAAGAGACGTAGGTAACCAGCGCGCATGCGCAGAACGCCGACCGTAGCGCTGCGGCGGCGGAATCGCAAAACGGTACTTACTTAAAAAACATGCTTCGTATATATATATATATATATATATATATATATATATATATATATATATATATATATATATATATATATATATATATATATATATTATATGTCTATATATAAGTTTTATATATGATTAACTTATGTATGTTTTCTTTTTGTGTAGAGTTTGTTTGACGCCTGGTCTGAATGTGCCTGTCGAATCAATAACTCATTTGATGAAAAAGCTCAACCTTTTGCATGGCACGAAGTACGTGAGAGGGCAGTACGTTGTACCATTGCTTCTAGAAAAGGTATTGTTCTAAATGTATCTATAATTCAATTCATTTAATTTGAAGGGATTTTTAAGTTCATACCAACTGAGACAGAGCACCAGCGTTCCCAACGCGGTACATTTGTACCGTTTTCGGTACAATTTGGAGGTCCTAGTACAATGCGGTACATTAGGAAATTTTTTGGTAGAATCAAATTTCCCGTTTCATTTTGGTTTTACTTGCTCCTTTCTGACTCGGATATCTGTTCAATTATTAGTTTGTCAAATATTTTCCTCTTATTATGGAATATTTTTTTACCTGCTGTTCAGATAGTACAAATTGACCTCTTGCGGTACAGTTTTAGTCGGCAAACTAATACAGTTTATTTCAAACCTTTGGCAACACTGTTCAGCACAGTTGGTTTACTCGATACTAAAATTCAAGAACGACCAGGCACAATTCTTTTTTTTAAGAGTGGCAGTGGCCAATTGAGAAATGACTAGTTTTGACCAATGACTTGTTCGGAATAAAAACACTTGGCGATATAAGTATTATCTTCTTGAACACAAATGATGAAAGTGATGATTTGTTCAATGCAAAAAATATTTGGCGACTTAAGTACTGTATTCCTTGAACACAAACGATGACATTGATAATTATGTGTATCTAAACTTAGAAGTAAGTAAATTTAGTTAACTTAGAAGTAAGTAAATCTGAGAAAAAGCATCGTATGGGGTTTTTAAGCACAATTTGTTGTCTTTTCTTTTGTATTTGTGCTAGTCATTTTATTAATTTTTAGCTTTACAGTAGGGGAAGTATGTAAGAATTCATGTTAACTGAAAGAAGGGTAAGGATTTTCACTACTTTCCACAAGTTTTATAGTGGTTATAATTTTGCCAATGACCTCTAAAAGAAGCTTGTTTTTATGCTGATTTTTATTAAAGTTAAAAGGTACTCGTCAAATTTTTCTAGCGAAAAAAAAATATTTGCATGATTTAAGAAGGGGTTTCACTCATAGGTTGTATACTTGAGGGCCATATAATAAAGTTCCATCAAGACCCATATATTTTTCTGCATTTGCCCCACCCCTAAGTAATTTTAATGCCTATTATTGTCTTTAGAAATATTTCATTGGAAAAATTATAAAATGAGTCATATTAAATAAACGGCAACTACCCCTTGCCAATATTAACCGAAAATTCTAAAATAGATGAAATCGGTGACTATTTTATTAAGCAAATAATGAAAGGGATGATTAGGAATAGGTAAACTTAAGCTGGGAACAAGAATCGTATGCAGGGTGTTATACAAGATTTGTTGTTTTTTCTTTTGTGTTTGTGCTAGTTGTTTTTTTTGTGTGTTTTTTTTTTATATATTAGTTTTACTGTGGGGGAATTATCAAACCATTCATCTTAATTGACCACAAAACTAATTAAGAAGAAAAACTAATCTATTAAAGAAACAAAAATATGGAACCAAATATATAAAATGTTTTATTCATTCAGTTCAACGGAGCCTGTGCGGCTAAAATTCACAATAATTACCTTTATAATACAACCAAGAGACAAAAAAAAACAATTGGACATTTTTTTTAGCATGAACGAACGCATACCTGTGGTTAAAAATTATTTTGTTTCCAATTACCTGACCTTGTCTGTCTGTTTTGGCGAGCTGAATTATTTATTGTCCTATGATTCTTTAATTAATTAATTAACTCAAAAATTAATTTTCGACTTAATTTTTGATTCTTTAATTCAAAAATTAATTTAAAAAAAAACTTTCCAAAAAATAAGTTTTTCAAAGAAAAGTAAAAGCCATTTTAAACTTAAGCTCAGCAGATACACATACCAGTTACAATTCAAACTCAAAACGACCAGAAATTACTATTAAATAAAAAATTAAACCCAAAACAAACAAAAATTAGATAAACAATCATAGGAAAAAAAATACAACAAGTAATAATATAAATGAATAAATAGATCTTAAAGCGAGTAATGCTTAGATTGAATATGAATATCAAGCGTAAAGCCTACTGCGTCATTAGTGCTTTACTAAAAACTACATGTGCCTTGAACAGTCTTGGAAAGTATAAACAACATCAAATTGAATATTTGATGTATAATGATATTAATTCTTGAAAGATCCATCAGTTCAAGAATTTATTTCAGTGTAATTTTATTCTCATTTTCAATGCTGTAAGAACTGATAAAGAAAATATTTGTAATATAATTCGTTTTCAGTTTAGCGCCAATGACGCAGTAGGCTTTTGGTTTTTATTTACAGTTAAGGAAGGGGGCAGTATCCAACTCTTGTTGTAGTGAAGCTATATTCGTCTTGAACAAATTTAGAAAGAACTAATAAATTAAACTGAATATTTGATGTATAACGATATTAATTGCTGAAAGCTAATCAGTTTAAAATTTTACTATAATTTTAATGTTTATTTTCAATATTAAGTACAAAAGAAAATATTTGAATTAAAATTGGTCTTCAGTAAAGAGCCAATGACGCAGTAGGTTTTAGACTTTTACAGTGAGAGAAGGAGGTGAAACTCAAACTCTTGTTTGTAGTGACTTTTGTTCGTTTCAAGCTTGATTTGCATATTCAGTTTAAGTTTCAGTCGTTTCAAGATTTATTTATTCATTTACATTAATATCTATTGTATTTTGGTTTGTATTGATTGTTTATCTAATTTCTGTTCGTTTTAAGTTTCATTTATGCTTCAATAGCAAAGTATTTTCTTTCGTTTTAAGCTTGATTTTCATATTCAATCTAAGCATTAATCGCTTGAAGATCTATTTATTCATTTATATTATTACTTGTTGTATTTTTTTGCTTTGATTGTTTATTTAATTTCTGTTCGTTTAGGGTTTCATTTATTCTTTAATAGTAATTTCTGGTTGTTTTGAGTTTGAATTGTAACATGTATTTGTATCTCCTGAGCCTAAGTTTAAAATGGCCTTTACTTTTCTTTGAAAAACTTATTTTTCGGGAAGTTTTTTAGATAATTAATTTTTGTTCGTTTTTTAGTGTAAAAAGTTTCCAGTTTTTAAAAATTCCTTATTTCAAAATCAAACTTAAAAAAATCTAATGTTCATCAAAGTATTAAAACTGGTATCAAAGTAACAATATCAAAGTGAAAAATGGGTTGGTGTCAACCTCGGAGGTGTTGCTGGTGTCATTATCTGATGTTTGAAATATTTTTATCGAACTGACTAGCTCAAATTTTTATCAGATGGATTTGTGGAAAAAAGGGCATGGGTGGGGGACTGAGTGCCCTTCGGTCTCTTTTGACTCTTTAAAAGGAAACTAGAACTTTCTATTATCAATCAAATGAGCCCTCTCTGAAGTTTATACGAGCATCCTTTCTATAAGAACCATATATACCCCAAGAGTATAACTTACAACGCCTGCCCCTGGGCCCTGGAGGGTTGTGTCGACCTCGTAGTTTTAATATCTAATGTTTCAACTATTTTTAACAAAATGGTTACCTCAAATTTTTATCGGTTTATCCATCCGGTAAACCCAAAGGTATGGAGGGCGGGAGGGGCTAATTGCCCTCCGATCTTCTTATACTCGGAGAAAATGAACTAGAACTTTTAATTTCCATTCAAGTGGGCCCTCTCTGAAGTTTATACAAGCTCCCCTTTCATAACAATCATATACGGCCCCAGGACATAGCTTACAATACCTGCCCCCCCCCCCCGGACCCTGGGGGGTTGTGTCGACACCGGAGCTTTTGTTATCTGACCTTTGAACTATTTAAAAAAATAATGGCTATCTCAAAATTTGTATCAGATGGGTTTGAGGAAAAAAGGGCGTGGTGGGGCTAGGGGCCCTCTGATCTCTTTTGACTCTTAAAAATTGAACTAGAACTTTCAATTTCCATTCAAATCAGCCCTCTCTGAAGTTTATACGAGTATCCATTCCATAAAAACCATATATGCCCCCAGGGCATAACTTGCTTCGATTTTTTATCTGACCTTTGAACTATTTTTAACAAAATGGCTATCTCAAAATTTTTATCGGTCGCATTTGGGGGAAATGGGCGTGGGGGGGATAGTTACCATCTGGTCTCTATTGATTCTTAAAACCAAAATTAAAAATTTCAATTTCCAAGCAAATGAACCCTCTCTGAAGTTTCTACGAGTACTCCTTCCATAATAGCTATATCTGCCCTCCATGCATAGCTTACAGCACCTACCTTAGAGCCTAAAGAATTGTGTCGACCCCGGAGTTTTCGTTAACTGATCTTTGAACCATTTTGAAAAAAATGGCTCTCTCAAAGTTCTTATCGGATGGGTCTGAGGAAAATAGGACGTGGAGAGGGGGGGCTAGTGGCCCTCTGATCTCTTTTTACTCTTAAAAAGTGAACGAGAACTTTCAATTTTCAATCATATGGGCCCTCTCTGAAGTTTATACGAGAATCCCTTCCATAAGAAGTATATATGCCCCCAGAGCGTTACTTACAACGCCTGCCTTTGGGCCCTGGGGGTTGTTTCGACCCTGGAGTTCTCATTTTTTGATCTATAAACTATTTAAAAAAAATGGCTATCTCAAAGTTTTTATCGGATGGGTTTGAGGAAAAAAGAGCATGAAGGGGGGGGGGGCTAGTTGCCCTCTGATCTCTTTTGACTCTTAAAAAGTGAACTAGAACTTTCAATTTCCAATCAAATGAGCCCTCGTTGAATTTTATACGAGCATCCCTTCCATAAGAACCATATATGCCCCCAGAACAATACTTGCAACGCCTGCCCCGGGCCCTGGGGGTTGCGTCGACACAGGAGTTTTTGTTGCCTGACCTTTGAACTATTTTTAAGGAAATGGCCATACGTCAAGGAGTTTTGTTATATGATCTTCGAGCTATTTCTAACAAAATGGCTATCTCAAATTTTTTATCAGATGTATTTGGGGAAAAGGGGCTTGGGGGGGGGCTAGTTGCCCCCGGTCCTTTTTGACTCTTAAAGGCACTAGAACTCCCGATTTCCAATCGATTGAGCCCCCTTTGAAGTTTATACAAAGACCCCTTCTGTACTAAGTGCCCCTGGGAAAAAAATAAATGGAGTGTGGGTTGAGGCTAGCTGCCCTCTGATCACTTTTGACTCTTAAAAAGCGATTTACAACTTTCAATTTCCAATCAAATGATTCTCTATGAAGTTTCTACGAGCATCCCTTCCATAACAACCACATATGCCCCCAGGGCATAACTTACAACGTCTTCCCTCGGGCCCGGGGGGGCTATTTCAATACCGTAGTTTTTTTTTGTTATCTGAACTTTGAATTATTTTTAAAAAAGTTGACCCAACCAATATTTGATCTGATGCATTTCTGGTGGGGGGGGGGGGCTAGTTGCCCTCCGATCTCTTTTGACTCTTAAAAAGTGAATAAGAGCTTTCAATTTCCAATTAAATAAGCCCTCTTCAAATTTTATATGAGCATCCCTTCCGTAAGAACTATATGCCCCCAGAGCATTACTTACAACCCCTGCCTCCAGGCCCTGGGGGGTTGCGTCGACACAGGAGCTTTTCTTATTCGACAATTGAGCCATTTTTAATGAAATGGCTATTTTAAAAATTTTATCAGATCGGCTTGGGGAAAAAAAGAGTGTGTGGGGGGGGCTAGTTGCCCTTGGATATCTTTTGACTCTTAAAAAGTGAACTAGAACTTTCAATTTCCAACCAAATGGGCCCCTTCTGAAGTTTATACAAGAATCCCTTTCATAAGAACCATATACGCCCCCAGGACAACTCTTACAACGCCCACGCCTGGGACCTGGGGGTGTGCGTTGACACCGGAGTTTTTGTTATCTAATTTTTTATCAATTTTCAAACAACTGGCTATCTCAAAATTTGTAGTGCATGGGTTTGGAGAAAAAAGGGCGTGGAGGGATTAGTTGCCCTTAAATCTCTTGACTCTTAAAAAGTGAACCTGAATTTTCAATTTCCAATCAAATAAGCCCTCTATGAAGTTTATACGAGCATCCCTTTCATAAGAACAATACATGCCTTTAGGGCATAACTTAGAACGCCTTCTCCCGGGACCTGGGGGAGTGTATTGACACCGGAATTTTTTTTTTATTCGACTTTTGAACTATTTTTAACAAATGTCTATCTCAAAAATTTTCATCAGAGGGGTTTGGAAAAAGAAGGCAGGGGGAGGGCTAGTTGCCCTCGGTTCGCTTTTAACTATTAAAAAGTGAGCTCGAACTTTCAATTTGCAATCAATTGATCCGTTTCTGATGATAAAACGAACATCTTTTTGATAACAATTATCCTTGCCCCAGGTCACAACTTAAAGCGCCTGCCCCGGGCCCTGGAGGCCTGTGACAAAACCGGACTCTTTGTTATCTGAGTTTTGAACAATTTTCAACTTAATGGCTGTCTCAAATTTTTTTTTTGATGCATTTGGGGAAAAGGGTTGAGGGGGGGGCTAGTTGCCCTCAAATCTCTTTTGACACTCAAAAACTGAACTAGAACTTTAAATTTACAATCAAATGAGCCCTCTCTGAAGTTTTTACGAGCATCCCTTCCATAAGAACCTTATATTCCCCCAGGGGATAACTTACAACGCCTGCCCTCGGGCCCTGGGGGGCTGTGTTGACCCCGGAGTATTTGTTGAATGGTCTTTTGAACTATTTTTATAAAATGGCTATCTCAAAGTTCTTATTGGATGGGTATGAGGAAAAAAGGGCGTGGGGGTGGGCTATGTGTCCCCCAATCTCTTTTGACTCTTAAAAAGTGAACTAGAACTTTCAATATCTAATCAAATGAGCCCTCTTTGATGTTTATACGAGCATCCCTGCCATAGGAACCATATATGCCTCCAGGGCATAACTTACAACGCCTGCCCCTGGGCCCTGGGGGGCTGTGTCGACCCTGGAGTATTCGTTGGATTGTCTTTGAACTATTTTTAAAAATTGCTATCTCAAAGTTCTTATTGGATGGGTTTGAGGAAAAAAGGGTGTGGGGTGGGCTAAGTGTCCCCAATCTCTTTTGACTCTTATAAAGTGAACTAGAACTTTCAATTTCCAATCAAATGAGCCCTCTTTGAAGTTTATACGAGCATCCCTTCCATAGGAACCATATATGCCCCCAGGGCATAACTTACAACGCCTGCCCCCGGGCCCTGGGGGGCTGTGTCGACCCCGGAGTATTCGTTGGATGGTCTTTGAACTATTTTTAACAAAATAGCTATCTCAAAGTTCTTATCGGATGCATTTGGGAAAAAAGGGCGTGGGAGGGGGGCTGGTTACCCTCCTATATATTTTGGCGCTTAAAAAGTGAACTAGAACTTTCAATTTCCAATCAAATGAGCCCTCTCTGAAGTTTATACGAGCATTCCTTCCATAAGAACCCTATATGTTCTTATGGCATAACTTATAACCCTTGCCCTGAAGACTGGGGGGGAATGTCCTGCTCAAAGATATAATTTCCAGAATTTTCAACTACTTTGAACAAAATGGCTATCTTAACATTTAGATTGGTTTTGTTTGGGGAAACGGTAGGGTTGGAAAGGGTGTTAGTCGCCTTCCAATCACTTTCGACTATTAAAAAGGGCACTAGCCATTTATATTTCCGATCGAATGAGCCCTTTTTGAAGTTTCTGCGACAACGCTTTCTATAAAAACCTTGTATGCCCCCATGGTGCAACTTACAAACCTTGCCCTGAGGGCTGTGGGGAGGGGTTGTCATCCTCAAAGACTTAATTTCTAGAATTTTCAACTACGTTGAACAAAATGGCTATCTCAAAAGTTTTATTGGATGTGTTTGGGGAAAAGGTTGGCTTGAGAGGGGGGGTTAGTTGCCCTCCAATCCGTCGACTATTAAAAAGGGCACTAGCCTTCGAATTTCTAATCGAATGAGTCCTCTTTGAAGTTTCTACGACAAACCTTTCTATAACAAAAAAAAACCTTATATGCCCCCATGGCATAACTTACAACCTGTGCCCTGAGGGCTGTGGGGGGAGTGTCCTCCTCAAAAATATTATTTCTATCTGGAAATCAACTACGTAGAACAAAACGGCTAACTCAAAATTTAGATTTGATATGTTTTGGGACTTGGTGGACCTGGATCGGGTGTTAGTTGCCTTCCAATCACTTTTGACCCTTATAAAGGGCACTAGAGCTCTCGATTTCCAATCGAATGACCCCTTTGAAGTTTCTACGACGACCTTCCATATGAATTGCCTCTGGGAAAAAAAATAATAATAATAAATAATAAAACATTGGAGCCGTATGGCCTTTACTGTAGGCAACGCTGTAGCGTTGCCTCTGATAAGCTTGATTGTAATTGAACTTGAAGTGTAATTTTGACAATAGTAAATGCACCCTAAGAAACTACTATTAATGCTGCTTCCACAAATGAGAAACCTATTAAGCTTAAAATTACTTTTAAATATTGTTAGTGTAAGATTATTTACATAATTTTAGATGGGGAAAGAGGGGATACTCTTCCAAAGTGATATTATCTTGATGGAAACCACATCCGTAGCGTGTGTATGGGAACATATTATAAAAACCTGTTAAAAGTCCTCTCTTCATGAACAATGCAAAAGTTACGATTTTTCTTGAGAATGACGTTCACGGATGGCTTTTTTAGAGGTGATCGTGATCAAATTAGACCAGTGGCCGTTGAATATTGGGAGAGGTGTCATATGGAAGTGTATCTGTAATGCTAATATTAATAGATAAAATTCATATAAAATTCTATTATTCATATAATTTATCTATTATAAGTAATAGATAAAATTTTAACAAATAACGACCAGTGGCCGTTGAATGCTGGGACAGAGCTCATTCGAAAGTATTTTCCGAGCTGTAGTACCATTTTTCAGTACTAAAATAAATCACGCCTCGGCAACGTTTTATTTTTGTCCATTTTCTGCCGCAAAGTAAAAATCCAAATGAAAATTCTGTGACAGCCAATCAGACTGTAACTACCAAAAACTTTTGCATAAGACCTATCAGTTTCTGATGAGATACTCCCCCTCTCCCTCCCCTCTTCAAATCATTATCATTTTATTCATAACCCGTCAAATAAGAAAATTGGGCAGGCCCAGAAAGACAGAGTAAAAACAAGAAGAACAAAAGAAAAAACAGAAAGGAAAATAAATTTTGACAAAAAGGAACATGGGATAAAGGGAAATGACCAAATATGGGAGGACTCTTGGCACTCAACCTAAAGATTTATTTTTTCTTAACACTACCTTCACATTCACATTCTGTGTAACTTATATGGTTTGTTTTAGTGAAGCTACGAGTTTCCCGGATAAGTGTGAGCTTCTAGAGTCCATAATATATTGGAATTTTTTGTATTGTTGTTTTTGGGGGGAAATCGAATTCAGTTCGATTCAAGAATTAATGCTCGAGCAAAAATATGATAAAAGCTCACTTTTTATCACAATATTCTGTGAATGAAAGCTCCTCATAATAATTTTTTTGTGGTAACTTTATTAATTGTTGTACAATTTTGTTTAGAGTTTATTATTGCTTGTTAATTTTATTTGGAAAAGTATATTATTAGTTTAATATTTTTCCGCCACTTTAAAATGTATGCAATAATATCGTTGACAACAAAATTGGCCAAATAGTGCAAAAAACAGAAGTCCCAACAAGTATATATTATGACTACTATATTTTGTACCAATTAACTTTAAAAAAAAAAATATTATAATTTGACTTTTCAAAACATTCCTAGTGAATTTGAATAATTTGCCATCCGATCACATTTCCAAAGTTTTGAAAGCCAATAAATGTAATTCGCATATTTAGCATATTATGGGCAGTTTGGACGACGGTGTTTGGAACGAGCGGGCATATTTCGCAACATAATTCAAACACTAAGTCTGGTAAAAGTCTGGCTCTGGATAAGACAAAAGTTTGTTGATATGCCCAATAAGTGTGGATAGGTCCATTGTCCTGATCCTGTTAGTAAATCAACATATTGTGCTGTTCTTTAGCACTGAGATCTTAGATCTTTTCTGCACAGATTACCGTTAGTAGAGGGGGGGTACCAGCCCCACGCGACACCCCTGCTGCCACCTACAACCTTTTTACATAGTTTAATGAGGACAGGGTCAATGGCCTCTTTCTCCAGGTGTGTTTTTGGCACGCTCTCAACGAATGTTATGATCCAGAAATAGTATTTGTTGTTGTTGTTGTTGTAAGTGCACGCTCTCAGCGAATGTTATGATCCAGAAATAATATTTGTTGTTGTTTCCGAGGCAAATGTTATGAGTTTCCAGGCATGCAATGTGACTCAATTATCAGAAAGTATTGTGACACAATTGAAACAACAATGGATAAATTTGATGAATTAGAAGCCATGCCAACTTCACTTTGCAATGTAAGTACATTTTTTATTTTCAAATAAAATTTTTTTCCTTGGTCACCCTCCAGTATATTCACGTAAATCCCCCCCCCCCATACAATACAAACATCACTATACAATCTTTATACTCGGTGAAAAACGTAAAATATATTCTTTTACCCTCGAAACCTAACCCCCCCCCCCCCATTGTTTTACAACCAAATTCTCGCAAAAAGAAATAATTCTCATTTCGTTAAATTCCTTCCTTCTATATTTCCAGCTCACCCTCCAGTATATTCAGGTAAATCCCCTCCCCCTCCCACTATAATACAAACATCACTATACAATCTTTATACTCGATGGAAAACATAAAATATTTGCTTTTACCCTCAAAACCCACCCCCCCCCCCCTCACTATTTTACAACAAAATTCTCGCAAAAAGAAATAATTCTCTTTTCGTTAAAGTTTGACTTTTCTCTATTGTATACCTTTCTCTAATGTGATTTAAAGTGTCTACTGACTTCTGTCAATTTTTAATGAAAATGCCGCTCTGTTTTGACACAATCTCCAGTGCAAGTTTAAAATTTGCTATCCCCCCTTTTCCCTCCGTGTTTACAAACGCAGTGGTCAAGTCAAAAGGAACTGTTCTTCCATCAAAATTAAAACGCTATGATGCAATAATTAAGCACAGACGCAATGCTCTCTTTTAGACAAGGGAAACAGATTATTTTCAAATTAAGGTCTAACAATATATTTAGGACATTATGTAAAAGGGGGGAGAGGGGGCAACGCCTCACTTCTAACAGTTTCGTTGTAAGTAAATTACGTAAAAGGGAGAGGGACGGGGCAATGTCTCAATTCTACCGCCATCATTGTAAAATGAAAACAAATTGTGCAATGCTGATATGCAAGGCTAGAAAGAAAAGTCTTTTAGGAGTTGCATGAAGCTTATATTACGTGTAAATTGAATAGAATTTTAACCTATGTTTGCAAAATTTAGGCCTATAGGTCGCTGGGTTAACGATCTAATTTAAAGCCTATAGACTACTGATTGTCATGATTTATTTTCTTACAAGTTGTCTAATAAAAACATTTGATTTCTAAGCCTAATATATTTCTCGCGAAATTTTTACTTTTTGCTTTGCTGAAAAACGGTGGAGGAGGGGGCTTCTTTCAGATAAATGCTTTTCTAGACAAATTATGTCTGACAATAAATTCTGTAGAAGGAGGTACTAACTTTCTTTCTGTAAAAAAAAGGGGGAAATTATTTTGATACTAATTTTTTCTCTTCTTTTTAAGGCAAATTATGAAGAATTTGTTGCCCCTCCAGCTGTAAAGAGAGCTATGGGTACCGCAAATAGCGAAGATTGCACGACTCCTCCATCAAAGAAAGCGTGAGATGACAAGACCGCCCGATCAGTGCCACCCCCAATGCATTCCGGTCAAAAACCGAAAAGACAGTGGGCTGCAAGGGTGGAGAACCCCGCTATACAAGCCAGCGACATCGATACTGCATCTATGCAAGCCCCTCTTAATCGAGCCTCAATGCCACCTCGTCAAGTGCAGCCATCTGTGCAAGCCTTTGGCTCGACTACACAAGTCACAGGTCCTGTACAAGTCGCAGCCCAACCTGCGCAAGAAATTAATGACATCGCTTGCACATACGCCCTCCTTGGACCTCTAATAGCTGCCCCATCGACGCTAGGTCAGGAGGTTACTCACCAGCATGCACTACCTCTGAAACAGTTAGAGACATTTTAAAAGATGATTTAAAAGATGATTTTAGAAGAGAATTTGAGGGTGAAACTCTGTGGTCGTTATAATACACAAGTTGTATTT
Source organism: Artemia sp. Qi Xiang Cuo (assembly GCF_049724085.1). Taxonomy (NCBI): domain Eukaryota; kingdom Metazoa; phylum Arthropoda; class Branchiopoda; order Anostraca; family Artemiidae; genus Artemia; species Artemia sp. Qi Xiang Cuo. The sequence goes on along the minus strand of NC_142797.1, from coordinate 19,438,078 downwards.
TAACAGCGTCGTGAGGTCCCCTACCCCAACCCCAAAGGGTTCCGATCCCTTTACCCCAACCCCGAAGGAAGCCCCCGGTACTCAAAGGTCCCCCCGAGCTCCCAAAGGGCCCCCAGCCCCCCAAAGGCCCTCCCCCGACCCCAAAACGCCCTCCCCCGGCCCCCAAAGGCCCACCAGGCTCCCAAAAGACCACCGGGCTCCCAAAGGGCCCCCCGGACCCCCAAAGGCCCTCACCCGGTCCCCAAAGGACCACCCGGCCCTAAAGGCCCCCCGGGCTCCCAAAGGACCCCCAGCAACCCAAAGGCCCCTGAGCTCCCATTTTTTAATACTTTTTATGGCGTTATTATATCTTTTCAGAACCAGTTCCTTTTCTTAATGACCATGCTAAACCCATTTTACAAGTTGAAGTACCCATACTTTTCACACACAACTTTACTTTACAGTCTTTTGAATGCTCCAACACCAAGCAATACTTTTCAAAGCCATTTCAGAACAACTTCTTTTCTTAATGTCCTTCCTAAACCCATTTTACAAATTGAAGTACCCATCCTTTTCACCCACAACTTTACTTTACAGCTTTTTGAACGCTCCAACACCAAGCAATACTTTTCAAAGGCATTTCAGAACAACTTCTTTTCTTAATATCCCTCCTAAACCCATTTTACAAGTTGAAGTACCCATCCTTTTCACCCGCAACTTTACTTTACAGCTTTTGAAGACCACAACACCAAGCAATACTTTTCAAAAGGCATTTCAGAACAAGTTATTTTCTTAATGTCCCTTCTAAACCAATTTTCCAACTTGAAGTACCCATCCTTCTCACCCACAACATTACTTTACAGCTCTCGAAGACCACAACACCAAGCAATACTTTTCAAAAGGCATTTCAGAACCAGTTCCTCTCTTAATATCCCTCCTAAACCCATTTTACAAGTTGAAGTTCCCATCCTTTTCACCCACAACTTTACTTTACAGCTTTTTGAATACCCAACTCCAAGCAATACTTTTCAAAAGGCATTTCAGAACAAGTTATTTTCTTAATGTCCCTTCTAAACTTATTTTCCAACTTGAAAAAGGCATTTCAGAACCAGTTCTTTTCTTAATGTCCCTCCTAAACCCATTTTACAAGTTGAAGTACCCATACTTTTCACCCACAACATTACTTTACAGCTCTTGAAGGCCACAACACCAAGCAATACATTTCAAAAGGCATTTCAGAACACGTTATTTTCTTAATGTCCCTTCTAAACCTATTTTCCAACTTGAAGTACCCATCCTTCTCACCCACAATTTTACTTTACAACTTTTTGAATACCTCAACACCAAGCAATACTTTTCAAAAGGCATTTAAGAGCAAGTTCCTTTCTTAAAGTCCCTCCTAGACCCATTTTACAAGTTGAGGCATCCATCCTTTTCACCCACAACTTTACTTTACAGCTTTTTGAATGTGCCAATATCATGCAATACTTTTCAAAGACATTTCAGAACAAGTTCTTTTCATAATTTCCATTGTAAACCCATTTTACAAGTTGAAGTAACCCTCCTTTTCACCCACAACTTTGCTTTACAGCTTTTTGAATGCTCCAACACCAAGCAATACTTTTCAAAAGACATTTCAGAACAAGTTCTTTTCTTAGTGACCGTCCTAAATCCATTTTACAAATTGAAGTACCCATCCTTTTCCTCACAACTCTACTATAAGGCTTTTCGAATACCCCAACATCAAGCAATACTTTTCAAAAGCATTTCAGAACAACTTCTTTTCTTAATGTCCTTCCTAAACCCATTTTACAAGTTGAAGTAGCCATCCTTTACCTCACAACTGTACTATAAGACTTTTCGAATACCCCAACATCAAGCAATACTTTTCAAAAGGCATTTCAGAACAAGTTATTTTCTTAATGTCCTTCCTAAACCCATTTTACAAGTTGAAGTACCCATCCTTTTCAACCCACAAAATTACTTTAAAGCTTTTGAATGCCCCAACACATAGCAATACTTTTCAAATGGCATTTCAGAACAAGTTATTTTCTTAATGTCCCTCCTAAACCCATTTTACAAGTTGAAGTACCCTCCCTTTTCACCCTCAACTTTACTTTACAGCTTTTTGAATGCACGAACACCAAGCAATACTTTTCAAAAGGCATTTCAGTACCAGGTCCTTTCTTACTGTCCCTCATAAGACCTTTCTACAAACTGAAGTACCCAACCTTTTCACACACAACATTACTTTACGGCTCTTGAAGATCACAAATCCAAGACATAATTTTTAATGAATTTCACAGCAAGTTATTTTCTCAATGCCCCTCCTAAACCCATTTTACAAGTTGAAGTACCCATCCTTTTCAACCCATAACTTTACTTTACAGCTCTTGAAGACCACAACACCAAGCAATACTTTTCAATGCATTTCAGAACCAGTTCCTTTCTTAATGCCCCTCCTAAACACATTTTACAAGTTGAAGTACCCATACTTTTCACCCACGACTTTACTATACTGCATTCTTGAATGCTCCAACACCAAGCAATACTTTTCAAAAGGCATTTCAGAACAAGCTATTTTCTTAATGTCCTTCCTAAACACGTTTTACAAGTTGAAGTTCCCATCATGTTAACCCACAACATTACTTTACAGCCTTTTGAATGCCCCAACTCCAAACAATACTTTTCAAAAGGCATTTCATAACCAGTTCCTTTTCTTAATGTCCATCATAAAACCTTTTTACAAATTGAAGTACCCATCCTTTTCACACACAACTTTACTTTACAGTCTTTTGAATGCGCCAACACCAAGCAATACTTTTCAAATACATTTCAGAACAAGTTCTTTTCTTAATGTCCTTCCTAAACCCATTTTACAAGTTGAAGTGCCCATCCTTTTCACCCACAACTTTACTTTACAGCTTTTTGAATACCCAACATCAAGCAATACTTTTCAAAGGCATTTCAGAACTAGTTTGTTTCTTAGTGACCGTCCTAAAGTTGAAGTACTCATCTTTTTCATCCAAAACTATACTTTACAGCTTTTAGGATACCTCAACACCAAGAAATACTTTTCAAAGACCATTTCAGAGCAAGTTACTTTCTTAATGTCCCTTCTAAACCCATTTTAAAAGTAGAAGTACCCATCCTTTTCATCCAAAACTATACTTTACAGCTTTTAGGATACCTCAACACCAAGAAATATTTTTCAAAGACCATTTCAGAGCAAGTTACTTTCTTAATGTCCCTCCTAAGCCCATTTTACAACTTGAAGTACCCATCCTTCTCACCCACAACTATACTTTACAGCTTTTAGGATACCTCAACACCAAGAAATACTTTTCAAAGACCATTTCAGAGCAAGTTACTTTCTTAATGTCCCTCCTAAACCCATTTTACAAGTTGAAGTTCCCATCCTTTTCACCCACAACTTTACTTTACAGCTTTTTGAATGCCCCAACTCCAAGCAATACTTTTCAAAGACCATTTCAGAACAAGTTACTTTCTTAATGTCCCTCCTAAACCCATTTTACAAGTTGAAGTTTTTATCTATTTCACCCAAAACTATACTTTACAGCTTTTAGGATACCTCAACACCAAGAAATACTTTTCAAAGACCATTTCAGAGCAAGTTACTTTCTTAATGTCCCTCCTAAACCCATTTTACAAGTTGAAGTACTTATCTTTTTCACCCAAAACTATACTTTACAGCTTTTAGGATACCTCAACACCAAGAAATACTTTCCAAAGACCATTTCAGAGCAAGTAGCTTTCTTAATGACCCTCTTAAACTCATTTTACAAGTTGAAGTACTTATCTATTTCACCCAAAACTATACTTTACAGCTTTTAGGATACCTCAACACCAAGAAATACTTTTCAAAGACCATTTAAGAGCCAGTTACTTTCTTAATGTCCCTCCGAAACCCATTTTACAAGTTGAAGTACTTATCTTTTTCATTCAAAACTATACTTTACATATTTTAGCATACCTCAAAACCAAGAAATGCTTTACAAAGACCATATAATAGCAGGTTACTTTCATAATGTCCTTCTTAAACCCAATTTCCAGGTTAAACTACTTATATATTAAAAAAAAAAAAAAAATATTATTAATAATGTAAAAATAATAAAAATTAAATACATTCCAAATACCATTTCAGAACAAGTTACTTTCTTAATGTCCCCCTAAACCCATTTTACAAGTTGAAGTACTTATCTTTTTCACCCACAACTTTACTTTACAGCTTTTTGGATACCTCAACACCAAGAAATACTCTTCATAGACCATTTCAGAATAATTTACAATCATTAAGTCACACCTAAACACATTTTACAAGTTGTAGTACACATCTCTTTCAAACAAGAGTATACTATACATCTTTTTGTTTACAACAAAACCAGGCAATAATTTACGAAGACCATGTAAGAGCAACTTCATTTCATATTATCCCCCCTAAGCAAATTTTACAAGTAGAAGTAAATATCTTCTTAAACCAAAACTATACTTTACAGCTTTTAGGATACCTCCAACACCAAGAAATACTCTTCAAAGACCATTTCAGAGCACGTTCTTTTCATAATGTCCATCCTAAACCTATTTTACATGTTGAAGTACTTATCTATTTCACCCAAAACTATACTTTACAGCTATTACGACAACTCAAAACCAAGAAATACTTTTCAAAGACCATTTCAGAACAAGTTACTTTCATAATGTCCCTCCTAAACCCATTTTACAAGTTGAAGTACTTATCTTTTTCACCCAAAACTTTACTTTACAGCTTTGGGGATACCTCAACACCAAGAAATACTCTTCAAAGACCATTTCAGAGCAAGTTACTTTCTTAATGTCCTCCTAAACCCATTTTTCAAGTTGAAGTACTTATCTTCTTCACCCACAACTATACTTTACAGCTTTTAGGATACCTCAACACCAAGAAATTCTTAGCTTAGGCTAGATTAAATTAGGTTAGATTAGGTTTGGTTATCCTACGCATGCTTCACTTAGGTTAGGTGAAAGACAGGCAAAAAGTTGAGTGATGGGATAGGTTAGTGTAGAATATATTATGGTTGTTTAGGTTAAGTTATGTTCGGCCAGGTTCGCCGACGACTGCACGCGTACATAAGCTAACCTAACCTAACCTAGCTTTATCTAGTCTACCCTAAGAAAACACTACACCCAACCTTTTGCCTGGCTTTCATCTAACCTAAGTGAAGCATACGTAGGATAACCAAACCTAATCTAACCTAATTTAATCTAGCCTAAGCTAAGAATTTCTTGGTGTTGAGGTATCCTGAAAGCTGTAAAGTATAGTTGTGGATGAAGAAGATAAGTACTTCAACTTGGAAAATGGGTTTAGGAGGGACATTAAGAAAGTAACTTGCTCTGAAATGGTCTTTGAAGAGTATTTCTTGGTGTTGAGGTATCCCCAAAGCTGTAAAGTAAAGTTTTGGGTGAAAAAGATAAGTACTTCAACTTGTAAAATGGGTTTAGGAGGGACATTAAGAAAGTAACTTGCTCTGAAATGGTCTTTGAAAAGTATTTCTTGGTGTTGAGGTATCCTAAAATCTGTAAAGTTTAGTTGTGGGTGAAAAAGATAAGTACTTCAACATGTAAAATGGGTTTAGGATGGACATTATGAAAAGAACTTGCTCTGAAATGGTCTTTGAAAAGTATTTATTGGTGTTGAGGTATCCTAAAAGCTGTAAAGTAAAGTTTTGGGTGAAAAAGATAAGTACTTCAACTTGTAAAATGGTATTAGAGGGGAAAATAAGAGATTAACTTGCTCTGAAATGGTCTTTGAAAAGTATTTCCTGGTGTTGAGGTATCCTAAAAGCTGTATAGTATAGTTGTGAGTGAAAAGGATGAGAACTTCAACTTGTAAAAAGGGTTTAGATGTGACATTATGAATGAAATTAATTTGAAATTGTCTTTGGAAAGTATTTCATGGTGTTGAGGTATCCTAAAAGCTGTAAAGTGGAGTTTTGGGTGAAAAAGATAAGTACTTCAACTTGTAAAATGTGTTTAAGGGGGACATTATGAAAGTAACTTGCTCTGAAATGGTCTTTGAAAAGTATTTCTTGGTTTTGAGGTATACTAACAGATTTACAGTATATTTGTTTGTTAAAATTATAAGTAATAAATCTTTGTATTGTTTTTAAGTTGGTACATTATTAACGTATCTTTGTATTAAATTGTATTTGAAAAGTATTTCTTAGTGTTGAGGTATGCAAAAAGCCGTATAGTATAGTTTTGAATGAAAAAGATAAGTACTTCAACTTGTAAAATGGGTTTAGGAGGGACATTGAGAAAGTAACTTCGTCTGCAATGGTCTTTTAATAGTATTTCCTGGTGTTGAGGTATGCTAAAAGATGTAAAGTATAGTTTTAGATGAAAAAGATAAGTACTTCAATTTGTAAGATGGCTTTAGGAGGGACATTAAGAAAGTAACTTAGTCTGAAATGGTCTTTATAAAGTATTTCTTGGTTTTGAGGTACCCTAAAAGCTGTAAAGTATAGTTTTGGGTGAAAAAGACATGTACTTCAACTTGTAGAATGGGTTTAGGATGGACATTAAGAACGTAACTTGCTCTGAAATGGTCTTTCAAAATTATTTCTGGGTTTTGAGGTATCCTAAAAGCTTTAAAGTTTAGTTGTTGGTTAAAATGATAAGTACTACAACATGTAAAATGGGTTTAGGAGGGACATTAAGAAAGTAACTTGATCTGAAATGGTCTTTGAAAAGTATTTCTTGGTGTTGAGGTATCCTAAAAGCTGTAAAGTATAGTTGTGGGTGAAAAAGATAAGTACTTCAACTTGTAAAATGGGTTTAGGAAGGACATTAAGAAAGTAAATTGCTCTGAAAATGGTCCTTGAAAAGTATTTCTTGGTGTTGAGGTATCCTAAAAGCTGTAAAGTAGTTTTGGGTGAAAAAGATAAGTACTTCAACTTGTAAAATGGGTTTAGGAAGGACATTAAGAAAGTAACTTGTTCTGAAATGGTCTTTGAAAAGTATTGCTTGGAGTTGGGGCATTCAAAAAGCTGTAAAGTAAAGTTGTGGGTGAAAAGGATGGGAACTTCAACTTGTAAAATGGGTTTAGGAGGGACATTAAGAAAGTAACTTGCTCTGAAATGGTCTTTGAAAAGTATTTCTTGGTGTTGAGGTATCCTAAAAGCTGTAAAGTATAGTTGTGGGTGAGAAGGATGGGTACTTCAAGTTGGAAAATAGGTTTAGGAGGGACATTAAGAAAGTAACTTGCTCTGAAATGGTCTTTGAAAAATATTTCTTGGTGTTGATGTATCCTAAAAGCTGTAAAGTATAGTTTTGGGTGAAAAGGATGGGAACTTCAACTTGTAAAATGGGTTTAGGAGGGACATTAAGAATGTAACTTGTTCTGAAATGGTCTTTGAAAAGTATTTCTTGGTGTTGAGGTATCCTAAAAGCTGTAAAGTATAGTTTTGGATGAAAAAGATAAGTACTTCAACTTTAGGACGGTCACTAAGAAACAAACTAGTTCTGAAATGCCTTTGAAAAGTATTGCTTGATGTTGGGTATTCAAAAAGCTGTAAAGTAAAGTTGTGGGTGAAAAGGATGGGCACTTCAACTTGTAAAATGGGTTTAGGAAGGACATTATGAAAAAAACTTGTTCTGAAATGTATTTGAAAAGTATTGCTTGGTGTTGGTGAATTCAAAAGACTGTAAAGTAAAGTTGTGTGTGAAAAGGATGGGTACTTCAATTTGTAAAAAGGTTTTATGATGGACATTAAGAAAAGGAACTGGTTATGAGATGCCTTTTGAAAAGTATTGCTTGGAGTTGGGGCATTCAAAAGGCTGTAAAGTAAAGTTGTTGGTGAAAAGGATGGGAACTTCAACTTGTAAAATGGGTTTAGGAAGGACATTGAGAAAATAACTTGTTCTGAAATGCCATTTGATAAGTATTGCTTGGTGTTGGAGCATTCAAAAATGCAGTATAGTAAAGTCGTGGGTGAAAATTATGGGTACTTCAACTTGTAAAATGGGTTTAGGAGGGGCATTAAGAAAGGAACTGGTTCTGAAATGCATTGAAAAGTATTGCTTGGTGTTGTGGTCTTCAAGAGCTGTAAAGTAAAGTTATGGGTTGAAAAGGATGGGTACTTCAACTTGTAAAAAGGGTTTAGGATGGACATTAAGAAAAGAATTTGTTGTGAAATGCATTGAAAAGTATTGCTTGGTGTTGTGGTCTTCAAGAGCTGTAAAGTAATGTTGTGTGTGAAAGGATGGGTACTTCAATTTGTAAAAAGGTTTTATGAGGGACATTAAGAAAGGAACTTGTTCTGAAATGCCTTTTGAAAAGTATTGCTAGGTGTTCGTGCATTCAAAAAGCTTTAAAGTAAAGTTGAGGGTGAAAAGGGAGGGTACTTCAACTTGTAAAATGGGTTTAGGAGGGACATTAAGAAAATAACTTGTTCTGAAATGCCATTTGAAAAGTATTGCTATGTGTTGGGGCATTCAAAAGCTGTAAAGTAATGTTGTGGGTTGAAAAGGATAGGTACTTCAACTTGTAAAATGGGTATAGGAAGGACATTAAGAAAATAACTTGTTCTGAAATGCCCTTTGAAAAGTATTGCTTGATGTTAGGGTATTCGAAAAGTCTTATAGTACAGTTGTGAGGTAAAGGATGGCTACTTCAACTTGTAAAATGGGTTAGGAAGGACATTAAGAAAAGAACTTGTTCTGAAATGCTTTTGAAAAGTATTGCTTGATGTTGGGGTATTCGAAAAGCCTTATAGTATAGTTGTGAGGAAAAGGATGGGTACTTCAATTTGTAAAATGGATTTAGGACGGTCACTGAGAAAAGAACTTGTTCTGAAATGTCTTTTAAAAAGTATTGCTTGGTGTTGGAGCCTTCAAGAGCTGTAAAGTAATGTTGTGGTTGAAAAGGATGGTTACTTCAACTTGTAAAATGGGTTTACAATGGAAATTATGAAAAGAACTTGTTCTGAAATGTCTTTGAAAAGTATTGCATGATATTGGCACATTCAAAAAGCTGTAAAGTAAAGTTGTGGGTGAAAAGGATGGATGCCTCAACTTGTAAAATGGGTCTAGGAGGGACTTTAAGAAAGGAACTTGCTCTTAAATGCCTTTTGAAAAGTATTGCTTGGTGTTGAGGTATTCAAAAAGTTGTAAAGTAAAATTGTGGGTGAGAAGGATGGGTACTTCAAGTTGGAAAATAGGTTTAGAAGGGACATTAAGAAAATAACTTGTTCTGAAATGCCTTTTGAAAAGTATTGCTTGGTGTTGTGGCCTTCAAGAGCTGTAAAGTAATGTTGTGGGTGAAAAGAACGGGTACTTCAACTTGTAAAATGGGTTTAAGAGGGAGATTATGAAAATAAGTAGCTCTAAAATGCCTTTTGAAAAGTATTTCTTGGTGTTGTGACCTTCAAGAGCTGTAAAGTAAAGTTGTGGGTGAAAAGGGTGGGAACTTCAAGTTGGAAAATAGGTTTAGAAGGAACATTAAGAAAATAACTTGTTCTGAAATGCCTTTTGAAAGGTATTGCTTGGAGTTGGGTATTCAAAAAGCTGTAAAGTAAAGTTGTGGGTGAAAAGGATGGGAACTTCAACTTGTAAAATGGGTTTAGGAGGGATATTAAGAGAGGAACTGGTTCTGAAATGCCTTTTGAAAAGTATTGCTTGGTGTTGTGGTCTTCAAGAGCTGTATAGTAATGTTGTGGGTGAGAAGGATGGGTACTTCAAGTTGGAAAATAGGTTTAGAAGGGACATTAAGAAAATAACTTGTTCTGAAATGCCTTTTGAAAAGTATTGCTTGGTGTTGTGGTCTTCAAGAGCTGTAAAGTAAAGTTGCGGGTGTAAAGGATGGGTACTTCAACTTGTAAAATGGGTTTAGGAGGGATATTAAGAAAAGAAGTTGTTCTGAAATGGCTTTGAAAAGTATTGCTTGGTGTTGGAGCATTCAAAAAGCTGTAAAGTAAAGTTGTGGGTGAAAAGGATGGGTACTTCAATTTGTAAAATGGGTTTAGGAAGGACATTAAGAAAAGAAGTTGTTCTGAAATGGCTTTGAAAAGTATTGCTTGGTGTTGGAGCTTTCAAAAGACTGTAAAGTAAAGTTGTGTGTGAAAAGGATGGGTACTTCAACTTGTAAAATGGGTTTAGCATGGTCATTAAGAAAAGGAACTGGTTCTGAAAAGATATAATAACGCCATAAAAAGTATTAAAAAATGGGAGCTCAGGGGTCTTTGGGGGGCTGGGGGTCCTTTGGGAGCCCGGGGGGCCTTTAGGGCCGGGTGGTCCTTTGGGGACCAGGTGAGGGCCTTTGGGGGTCCGGGGGGCCCTTTGGGAGCCCGGTGGTCTTTTGGGAGCCTGGTGAGCCTTTGGAGGCCCGGGGAGGGCCTTTGGGGGTCTGGGGGCCCTTTGGGAGCTTGGGGGACCTTTGAGTACCGGGGGCTTCCTTCGGGGTTGGGGTAGGGGGATCGGAACCGTTTGGGGTTGGGGTAGGGGACCTCACGACGCTGTTAAAATACAACTTGTGTATTATAACGACCACAGAGTTTCACCCTCAAATTCTCTTCTAAAATCATCTTTTAAATCATCTTTTAAAATGTCTCTAACTGTTTCAGAGGTAGTGCATGCTGGTGAGTAACCTCCTGACCTAGCGTCGATGGGGTAGCTATTAGAGGTCCAAGGAGGGTGTATGTGCAAGCGATGTCATTAATTTCTTGTGCAGGTTGGGCTGCGACTTGTATAGGACCTGTGACTTGTGCAGTCGAGCCGAACGCTTGCACAGATGGCTGCACTTGACGAGGTGGCATTGAGGCTCGATTAAGAGGGGCTTGCATAGATGCAGTATCGATGTCGCTGGCTTGTATAGCGGGGTTCTCCACCCTTGCGGCCCACTGTCTTTTCGGTTTTTGACCGGACTGCATTGGGGTTGGCACTGATCGGGCGGTCTCGTCATCTCGCGCTTTCTTGGATGGAGGAGGCGTGCAATCTTCACTCTTTGCAGTACCCATAGCTCTCTTTACAGCTGGAGGGGCAACACATTCTTCATAATTTGACTTAAAAAGAAGAGAAAAAATTAGTATCAAAATAATTTCCCCCCCTTTTTTTTACAGAAAGAAAGTTAGTAGCTCCCTCTACAGAATTTATTGTCAGACATAATTTGTCTAGAAAAGCATTTATCTGAAAGAAGCCCCCCTCCTCCACCCTTTTTCATCAAAGCAAAAAGTAAAAATTTCGCGAGAAATATATTAGGCTTAGAAATCAAATGTTTTTATCAGACAACTTGTAAGAAAATAAATCATGACAATCAGTAGTCTATAGGCTTTAAATTAGATCGTTAACCCAGCGACCTATAGGCCTAAATTTTGCAAACATAGGTTAAAATTCTATTCAATTTACAAGTAATATAATCTTCATGCAACTCCTAAAAGACTTCTTTCTAGCCTTGCATATCAGCATTGCACAGTTTGTTTTCATTTTACACTGATGGCAGTAGAATTGAGACATTGCCCCCTCCCTCCCACTTTTACAGAATTTACTTACAACGAAGCTGTTAGTAGCGAGACATTGCCCCCTCTCCCCCCTTTTACGTAATGTCCTCAATATGTTGTTAGAACTTAATTTGTAAATAATCTGTTTAACTTCCCCAAAATAGAGCATTACGTCTGTGCTTAATTATTGCATCATAGTGTTTTAATTTTGACGGAAGAACAGTTCCTTTGCTTTGCCAGCTGCGTTCGTAAACACAGAGGGAAAAGGGTTGATAGCTAATTTTAACCTCGCACTGGAGATTGTGTCAAAACAGAGCGGCATTTTCATTAAAAATTGACAGAAGTCAGTAGACACTTTAAATCACATTAGAGAAAGGAATACAATAGAGAAAAGTCAAATTTTAACGAAAAGAGAATTATTTCTTTTTGCGAGAATTTTGTTGTAAAATAGTGAGGGGGGGGGGGTTAGGTTTTGAGGGTAAAAGAAAATATTTTATGTTTTCCATCGAGTATAAAGATTGTATAGTGATGTTTGTATTATAGTGGGAGGGGGGAGGGGATTTACCTGAATATACTGGAGGGTGAGCTGGAAATATAGAAGGACGGAATTTAACGAAATGAGAATTATTTCTTTTTGCGAGAATTTGGTTGTAAAACAATGGGGGGGGGTTAGGTTTCGAGGGTAAAAAGAATATATTTCACGTTTTCCATCGAGTATAAACATTGTATAATGTTGTTTGTATTGTATGGGGGGGGGATTTACGTGATTAGACTGGAGGGTGACCAAGGAAAATAATTTTATTTGAAAATAAAAAATGTGCTTACATTGCAAATTGAAGTTGACATGGCTTCTAATTCATCAAATTTATCCATTGTTGTTTCAATTGTGTCACAATACTTTCTGATAATTGAGTCACATTGCATGCCTGGAAACTCATAACATTTGCCTCGGAAACAACAACAAATATTATTTCTGGATCATAACATTCGCTGAGAGCGTGCACTTACAACAACAACAACAACAAATACTATTTCTGGATCATAACATTCGCTATGAGCGTGCCAAAAACACACCTGGAGAAAGAGGCCATTGACCCTGTCCTCATTAAACTATGTAAAAAAGTTATAGGTGGCAGCTGGGGTGTCGCGTGGGGCTGGTACCCCCCCCCCCCCTCTACTACCGTTCTTTAGTTCATCATTGTTCTAAGATCTTACAGGTCACTGATGCAAGCAAAAAAAAAACAAAGAATGCCATTTTTCTGCCACATAGAACACTGATGAGAGAACTTTATGATATGCTCATCATTGTTCTTAGACCGTTGATCAGAGCAGAATGAACGTTTGCAAAAGAACGGCATAAGAAGTAAGATCTTATTCCTAAGATTTTACTTTCAAGTGTTCTTTGTCGACAGATGTAAGATCTTCGCACAATGATGAGCAAAATAATGGCCTTATTGTTTTGAATCGTGACTGCATTGGCACTTTTACTTCTTCTGCGCTGATTGTTTCACGCCAGCAACACTTTCTTCTAAATAAGGGAAAGAATAGAAGAATAAGGTTTTTTTTTAGAAATAACTTCTGAGTTTTGCCAGATTATTTTTGGTTAATCTTTTATTTCTTTCGTCAAAGCCTATTGATAAATCAAGTCCAAGGTATGTCCCCTTTGTCTCCATGCTTTATCGTGTTTTTACTTGTTTTTATTACTACGTAATGCCATTGACACCCATTCAGTCATTTCTGAATACCTTTACGCCTGATAAAATCATGAAATACGGGGGGTAATCAAATATAAACGAAGCTTTTATATTTTATTTTATGTTGTTTTTTTAATCAAAAAAATGAAATACAATTCTTCAATATAATCTTACGTTATACATCCATATATTTTCCCAGCGGATCATTAACTTGTTTATAAGGTCATTTAAAATGACATATTCAATGGCGCACAAATCTTTTCACTCTACCGTCAACTTCAATCGGGAGGATCCTCTTTGAGGTACTTAAAGAGACGAAAACTACACGATAATGAATCCGAGATCTAAGGAGGATGTCCACGTTTTCAACTCATTCCTTTTAATCTTCAGCACATCATCCTGCAGTGTCGAGGCCTTACGTTTTCGTGGTGAAAATGACCTCTCGTATCGTCTAGACACAGCTTTTGTGACGATGCGCATTTTAGCCTCTTTCAAAGTGCCACTGTAGTGTATTGCATTGTTGATCTGCCCATCGTGCAAACAAAAACATGTACAAAGCCCATGAAACAGTTGCAAGTATCTGGACAGCTGACAGCCGAGTCTGAGCTATCATCTTTACAACCGCCTTAAGGCCTTTTATGAAATGCTACAGCCAGACGAACAGACGGCCCTGGCTATACTTGATACCCAGCATTGTCATTAACCTCTGCAGAATTTTGGCGGGTACTTCCTTGTGAGTCAACAACCGGGTATAAAAAATAATTTTGTTTTAAATAGAGAATTAAATTATTAATAATTTTAATCTTTCATTTCAGTTTTTCTTCTTATTGTTGTATGATCTATTATTATTGTTATTTTTGTTTTTTTTTAGTTTTTAATAGGCTTGCATATGTTCTGTAAATGAGAGAGCGATATAATGCATTTTGAGCAAAACATTTATTATCGATAGAGCTTGCTTAGTTTGAGGAGATGAGCTGTGAGTCTAAGTTTTATCTACATGTTTTTGTCTCTTGACCTCTAAAATTATTGCAACTTCCTGGGGCCAGGGGCACGTGCCACTGAAACTACCCCCCAGATCCCTGTATCTAGCACATCTTGGTGTGACGAACTGCTGTTTGCAGGAATATACACTCTACTAAATTAATTTTGATTATTTTTCATCTGGTCTCATCTATAGAATTCTGTCAAAATTGAGGTATCAACAGTTTCAGAAAATGCTAACTAACACTAATTTTCTTACCCGTTGTTTGGGCATGATACAGTTAAAGAACAGTACAATTTTCAATGCAGCCGGCTAAATATATTAAAACCAACCTGTCTTGTTATAGCTTTTTTGCATACCAATGAGATTTATTGATAATTCTACTTTAGGTTTTTACTATTAGCACAATTATTGTAATCAATTCTAATTTATAACCTTTCTTTTAATTACAGAATTCGAAAAATATCGTCTCCTCACTATGAACTGTGAGCATTTTGTGCATTGGGTTCGATACAATTATGCAGAAAGTCTACAAGTTCAAGACTACATTGACAGTTTTATGTCAGTTGCAAAAGTAAGGAATCTCTTCTTAGAAATTGTTTTTCTTGTCTGAGCAACGGCAAATAAATAATGATTTTTTTTGACTTGACTGAAGTCCCGTCCGGCCTATTTGGCTGTGTTGGGGATCCTTCTCTTCTGGAATTTGACGAATATGTTGGCGGTATTCTGAACTGCCTGGTGCTAGGCAGTAGATAATTAGCCGTCCAAAATGTCACGCATTTGCTATGGTTGTAATATTTTTGAAGATGATGAAATGACGCCTGTATGTAATAACTTTAATATTTAATGTTTTGAATAATATTTTAGTATCATAGGCAGCGCAATAGCGCTGCGTAAGTAAAGAACGATGTTGGCACAATGTATTATTTATTTATTTTTTTCTTTGTTTGTTTTAGACCAGGGTACTTTGTATCAAAGGATTTGGCGTAGAAACTTCAAAAAGGGCTCATTCGATTGGAAATTGGAAGGGCTTGGCTCTTTTTAATAGCCAAAAGTGATTTGAAGGGCATCTAACACCCCTTCCACGCCCACCATTTCACCAAACAAATCCAATAAAAATTTTGAGATAGCCATTTTATTCAACATAGTTGAAAGATCTGGAAAATATGTCTTTGAGGATGACACCCCCCACAGCCTTCAGGGCAAAGGTTTTAAGTTATGCCCTGGGGGCATATAAGGTTTATATAGAAAGCATTGTCGTGGAAACTTCAAAAAGGCTCATTCGATTGGAAATTGAAAGGGCTAGTGCCCTTTTTAATAGTAGAAAGTAATTGCAGGGCAACTAACCCCCCTCTCACGCCCGCCGTTTCCCCAGACACATCCAATCAAAATTTTGAAATAGCCATTTTGTTCAACGTAGTAAAAAGTTCTGGAAATTAGGTCTTTGAGGATGACAGCCCTCCCCCCGTAACCCTCAGGACAAGGGTCGTAAGTTATGCCCTTGGGGCATATATGGTTTTTATAGAAAGGTTTTTCATAGGAGCTTGAAAACGGGCTCATTCGACTGGAAATTGAGATGACTAGTGTCTTTTTTATTAGTCAAAAGTGATCAGAGGGCAAATGTCCCCCTCCCCCCACGTCCATCATTTCCCCATACACTTTCAATCAAAACTTTGAGATAGCCATTTTGCTCAACGTATCTGAAAAGTCTTGAAATAATGTCTTTGAGGATAACATATACCTCCATCCCTCAGGGTGAGGGTTTTAAGTTATGCCCTGGGGGCATAAAAGGTTTTTATAGAAAGCATGGTCATATAAACTTCGGAGGGGCTTACTGGATTGGTAATCAGACGCTGTAGTGCTCTTTTTAAGAGTCAAAGTGATGGGAGGGTAGCTATCCCTTCTTCCTCCACATCCACACGTCGTATTGTCCCAAAATGTATCTAATAGAAATTTTGAGATAGTCATTCTATTCAAAATAGTCCAAATATCATATAACAAGGCTTTTGGGGCTGAAGCAAACCCCAGATATTAGGGGCAAGGGTTGTAAGTTATGCCCAGGGGTATTTAAGTATTTTATGGAAGGGATGGTTGTTTAACTTTAGAAGAGGCTCAATCCTTTTCCCTGAAAAAGACTATGTTAATATAAAACGAACAGAAATTAATTTTAAAAAAAGTTTTCCACAAAATAAGTTTTTCAAAAAAAGTAAAGAACTTCATTAAACCAAAAATAGAATCAATTAATCTACCAAGCATACAACTACCACAAATCATTATCAATAAATAAATAAAACCCAAAATAAACAGAAATTAAAATAAATAACAGAGTTAAGCTACAAACGAGCAAAAATTTATATGAGTTGTGTCCTGAGCCCCTATTCCTTTAAAAGCGAGAATATAATTTGTTCTTTACTGAAAAAAATTCTTTGAAATATTTTCATATTTTCATA
This sequence comes from Artemia sp. Qi Xiang Cuo, assembly GCF_049724085.1. Classification (NCBI taxonomy): domain Eukaryota; kingdom Metazoa; phylum Arthropoda; class Branchiopoda; order Anostraca; family Artemiidae; genus Artemia; species Artemia sp. Qi Xiang Cuo. Next base: position 19,421,481 of record NC_142797.1, on the reverse strand, counting down.
ACTTTAAGAAATCCAAAATTCATTAATATTTAAATGAATGAATATCAGCATGTGTAGGCCTATATTAAACTGACAATGCACATTTTTTTCTGTAGATTCATTTGAATTTTTTCAGTAAAGTACAAATTATATTCTGGCTTTTAGAAGCTTGGGGTTTAGAACCCTACTCATATTAATTTCTGCTCGTTTTGAGCTTGACTCTGTATATTGTGGAATTAAATGAGTTAAAATGTACCTATCCCAAAAGTGATAATTTGTCTCCATTATGGTGCGGTGTGCGCATCTCTTTTTCCACGGTTTCTGTGTAAAGACCGTGCAATTGGTTTTGTTATGTCAGTGCTTCTGAGTTGTATGTTGATTTCTGTTTACCAACATTCAATCAACTCCATCTATTTTCTCATTTTTACTTGAGCGGTTTCTTAGGTCAGGTAAGGCGCTGGTTGCGTTTGTCCCTTTTTATGTCTTGTTATTTATCTGTCAAAATTATATTAGCCTCCCAACATTGCAAAGTCTGTTTGTTTATTATGATTTTTATTCCTCTGTTTTTATGATATATGCCATATAACCAAATGAACCATATATGTATAACATGACCATATATTTACATATATATGAAGCCCTTAAAAAGCTCTCTATGCTCTGCCTCACTAGTGGTGATGAAAAAAAAAACAAGAATAAAGAAGAAAACCAATCAGTGTTACCAATGCAAAAAAATTGATTTTCCTTGTTGTTCAAGGTAGGGGGCTGTGACCTCTTTTTATGTGGTTTTAGACAACGGCCATTCCAATGCTGTTGTTTTCATTTTGATCCTTTGCCATTTTTGAGTGTGGTTGGGTGATTTTGAAAGTCCACTAAATTTGTTTTTGCAACAGACTTTTGCTCTTTTCATTTTGATCCTTTGCCATTTTTGAGTGTTGTTGACTAATTTTGAAAGTTTACTAAATTTGTTTTTGCAACAGACTTTTCATTTTGATCCTTTGCCAATTTTGAGTGTGGTTGGCTAATTTTGAAAGTCTACTAAATTTGTTTTTGCAGTAGACGTTTATCATTAAGATTCATCGAAATCATGGTTACCATTCAGCTTCTAATGGCAATTTTTTCTCACTTGACATTTTTATTTGTTTTTCAAAAAGTATTTCTTAAATTTTTGGTTAGTATGGGCCATGGTTCGTTCTTTACTAGATTGTAGCGATTAACCATGATAGATAGCAGCTATCGTATCGACATTTCTACTGACGAATTCAGACGTTTCGAATTGGAATTATTAGGAGTTTCAGGAGCTCATATCCCAGGTGTAGAAAACATGAAATTAGGATATGGAATTTATTTACAGAGGCAGGAAAGATGGGGTGCCTAGGTAAGGAGTAGGGTGAATAAGAAAGATCGTGATGAATAAGGAAGCTGCTAAGTCTTGTTTAAGTTGGGAAAGTATTAATAATTAGATACTAGTCGCTCATTTATGACTAAAAAGTGCAGGGTAGCAGTCATACTAGTCGCTCATTTATTACTAAAAAGTGCAGGGTAGCAGTCATAGTAGTCGCTCATTTATGACTAAAAAGTGCAGGGTAGCAGTCATAGTAGTCGCTCATTTATAGTAGTCATAGTCATAGTAGTCACTAGTCGCTCAATTATAGAAGACATAGTAGTCATAGTCATAGTAGTCACTAGTCGCTCATTTATTACTAAAAAGTGCAGGGTAGCAGTCATAGTAGTAGCTCATTTATAGTAGTCATAGTCATAATAGTCACTAGTCGCTCATTTATAGTAGCCATAGTAGTCATAGTCATAGTAGTCACTAGTCGCTCATTTATGACTAAAAAGTGCAGGGTAGCAGTCATAGTAGTTGCTCATTTATAGTAGTCATAGTAGTCATAGTCATAGTAGTCACTAGTCGTTCATTTATGACTAAAAAGTGCAGGGTAGCAGTCATAGTTGTGTATGTCCCTAAAGAACCGACTGATAGAAATAGAAGTGACTCAGATGAATTTGACTTACAGCTACAGGATCAAACAGACAGGATCCCAAATAGAAATGTCGTATTTTTATTTGGGGATATTAATGCCCAGGTCGGTAGAAATAGGGATAGATGGTATCCTAGCCTAGGTAAACTTGTTGTAGGAAGAGAAAACAGTATTGGATTGAAACTGCTGCAATTTTGTAGATATAACAATCTAGTTATAACTAATACAGTATTTGTTTATAAAATGGCCCATAAGTTAGCATGATATTCACATTATGATAAGACATCTAACCTTATTTATTGTAAATCAAATACTGGGAGGATCGATTTAAGTTACTATGGTATATAGGGATGCTGTTATCGATGTTGGATTAAAGATCACCATCTAGTAATATCTTGGGTTAAAGCTGAAATTTACGAAGGGCAACTACCCTCCGGGAAGTTTTGATGTTGGTAGACTCCAGGATGAGAATTTGAGAGGAAATTTCCAGGAACAGCTAAATACTAAACTTGTGAGTTTAAGATTTGACCATGGGGAAGATGGTTGGAATAATTTTAGAAAAACAATTTGTAAGATGCTGATGGTGTCTTAGGAAAGAAAGTTTGGACTGCAGCTAGGAATATTAGTGAAAAAGCTTTATGTTTAATAGAGAGGAGGAGGGCTTTTGCAAGAGCTATTTGAGTGATAAATCATATGAAAATAAGAGGATTGTAAAGAAAGTAGAGAAAGTATTAAAATATGAATTAAGGAGGTCTAAAGTTTAGACAATGAATGAAATTGCTGAGGATCTGGAAGATGCGGCTAGATGACATAATAGTAAAATATGGTACTGGCATGTTAATAAATTTAGAGGGGGTAGTCAATCTGGACTTGTCCCAGTTAAAGATAGGAGTGGGACCACAATTAGTGATAAGGAAAGAGTTAAAGAGAGATGGGCAGAACATTTTGAGAATGTATTAAACCGGGATAGAGCGACAGAAAAGATATAGAGGAAAATGAAAAATGTCTTTATTTTCAAGTCATGGGATGGCAAATCTGCACTATCACTTGAATTGAGAAATTTTGGAGTGAGTTCAGTTACTCCTTCCGCTTTGTCTTTTACATTATCATAACTCTTAGAAGATTTGTATTCTCCTGAGGGACGATCGACAGTTTTTACATTTATTTTACTCTCTTCCTTGTGGAGCGAAGCTAAAATAACGCATTTACGTAATGAATCAAGCTCATTATCGAATTCGAGTTGTAGTACAGAAGAAGGCAGTAGCCAAGAATTGATAATGGAGTGTCAAGATCTCATTAGGACTTCATTGGGGCTCGTCTATGATAAATTCCAAACCATTTGCCGATTCCGCAAACTGAAATACATATAGTGCACAGACAAAATAAATGAACGATAAAGAGACAACTATATTTAAATATACACCAAAATACAACCCTGTACATCCAGCGAGCCTAGGAACGCCCATTATATAAAATTTTATCCAAATCATCCATTATACCTCATCAAATTTTTGTTTCACAATTCGAGCAACGAGATCGGGACTGTCTTGAGTGGACTGCTCTATGATAACTCCAGAGAGGAATAAAACGCAGAGAGGAATATTAGTGAAAATGCTTTATGTTTTAAGAGAGGAAAAGGGGCTTGTACAAGAATTATCTAAATGATGGATCATATGAAAATAAAAGAATGCAAAGAAAGTGGAGAAAGCATTAAAATATGAACTAAGGAGATGTGAAGTGGAGACAATGGATAAAATTGCCGAGGACCTTGGAAATACATCTAGACGACATAATAGTAAAATATTGTACGGGCAGGTTAATAAATTGAGAGGGGAGTTGTCAATCTGGACCAAATCTTTACTCTTACTATTAAGACTGATTGAAATAATACTCACCATTCCTGAATCATCTTCAGTGGCTACTCTTCCTAGAGTTCGTTCTTAACGAACTAGAGTTCGTTCTTTACTTCGTCGCAGCCGTCACTTCAACCATTATAAGCAGATCAAAATAGAAATATTGAATTAAATTTATTTTAAAGCAACATCTATATTTTTTCTTTTCATAGATGCTGCTCATACTATCTGATCATAATAATAAAAATCGGCTTATATTTCCCACCCTCTAACACTACTGAACACACTATTTCTTGCCAATAAACAATATTATGTTTGCTTCAAGGTCACGATAAAAGGGCTAAGACATCATATCATGGTGGTCAAAATGGTATCAAAAAAATGTAAGAACACAAAATTTTTTGCCAATCGCGGAAAGAATGTTGGCTAAAAGGGCGTTATAAAAGGGCTAAGAAAAAACAAAACAATAAGAGCACATTACTTTTTAGCCAATGATCATAAGAATGCTGGCTAAAAGGATATAACAAAAGAGTTAAAACATCAAATCATAGTGGCCACAGTAGTGACTACACAAAAGTAAATAGATAAGAAAACGGTATTTTTAGCCAATGAACAATAGAATATTGGCTAAAAGGGTCCAAAAAGGTAAAAAAAATTGAGATTTGGATTGGAATGACACTGAATGAAAGGTTATTTTGACCAGGTTCCAGTCCCCGGACTTTTCTAGCCAGGAAATTGTTTTGTTTTTTTCACCTCCTAAGGCCTACAAAAATAAATGTAAACACATATGCATACATATCATTCTAGTATATTGAGCTTTTATGTTGCACAAGATTAATGATGATAAGCTACCATGAAAGCTTTTGCAAGAAATAAACTAGGCTACCGAAACTATTTTCACTCTAGAAAAAGCTCAGCACTAATGACTTAAAATCTTTCTAAGCAAATTCAACCTAATGTGTATGTTTAAGCTTAGCTTCCCGCCTAAAAACAAATTATATGTAAATGCTGAACCCAATTATTAATATTCTCCCTGTTATTAAGAACCAATAGTGAAGGTTTTTAATAATCCATGATGGGTTGCGGCAAAAAAAAATATTGATATTAGAAGCTTCATTTCTGTAAATGAAAGAGGTAATCCATTTTGGAAAAAACGCAATAAAACCTTTAGCTTTTGATAGAGCTTGCTTACTCCAAGGATATGGGTTATAAATCTAGGTTTCATCTTCATAAAAACATTCAAACTTCTGATAAAAATTTTATATGCAAATTTGCATCTTATCAACCACTGCAGCTGAAATGTTTTAAATAAAAGTAATTTTAATCTTTTATTTCATGTTTTTTCTTCTTATTGTTGCGCTATTTACTAATTTATTTTTTTCATAGGCTTGCATATCGTCAGTCGGGTATCAAGAGGAAATATCTCTATAATTGTAAATTTTCGAGAGAGCAAAGTCAAAACCTCACAACTTTTTTCTCCCCTCTGATGACCTTAAAAAAACGGATTGATATGTATTGATTTGGCATATGGATCCCTTTTCGTTTCACGATTATCGGACGGAAAATAAAAAAAAAAGTCATGAGGCGTTTTTTTGCTCTTATGAAAATTTCCAATTATGGGAAATAAGCCCTTTTGGTACCCGACTGACGATATGTTCTGTAAGTGAGAGAGAATATAATGTATTTTGAAAAAAAATAACAACAAAAACAGTGTATTATCGGTGGAGTTTGCTTAGTTTGAGAAAACGGCATGTAAACCTAAGTTTTTACCGGGGTCCGGTTTATTTCCCCCTGGAAAATTCACCCCGGAAAACTACCTCGTGGAAAATCGCCAACATGTAAAATTGAGTAGGAATATAGAAAGTATGACAAATAAAATGAATTAAGAAAAAAACGAATGTGTAACAATCTACCTATATACCAAATATAACCAGAATGTGTGGTGTAGGGTACCCTATAGTATTTTCTTTTATTATATTTTTTTCCTCGTTTCTGCAAAACTTTTTTTTCTGAATATTTTGAAACTTAGAGCCTTAAATCCTTCAAAACTTAAAAAAAAATTTGTGACCCGTAGCTCATAGGTTGTCGACCCCTGTTCTCTACACCACTCTGCCTATATTTTGAAGGTTGGTAGAATCTCCCAAAATTCCTTAGTTTTTTCATTACTTTTATTTGTCATACTTCCTCTGTGGCTGCTTAATTTTACATTTGGTGTGAATTTTTCAAGGGAGGAATAAGCCTAGCACCGTTTTCTCTTAATAATACATCCACAAATCTGTTTTAAAATAAATTGTATACAAATCTACATCTTTTGAAACATTGCAGCTGAATTGTTTTACGTAAAAATAATTTTAATTTTTTGTTTCAAGTTTTTTTTACGTTTTCATGATTTACTAAAGGGTTTTTTTTCCATAGGCTTGCATATGTCCTGCTTTAGAGGGCTTCGAGGTAGTGGATTGTTTGTTATGGTGACAACAGGACGCTGTAGTATTCATTACGTCACAGGTTAAGAATAATATTTTTGGTCGCTCGCGTTCACACCAGAGATTATTGAGACTAAGAAGATTTGCCACTCCCGCATTTTTTAGCCAAGAAAAGGAAAGCCCACTGCCATCTATTTTCTTGTGTACAGTTTTTGACCATGAGTGCATTCGGACCATGGACTTGAGTTGACATCGGTTGAATTGTAGTCAATTTCTGGCGTTTTACCCTCAAATTCCAGTTGACTTTTCATAACCTATGTCACTGAACAGAGTCAGTGTATAGTCACTTAAAAGTGTTCGAAATTTTAGATTTTTTGACATAAGTTAAATTTGGAATATTTAAAAAGGAATGTATGTAAGTTCCTTTGAAAATTTTGTCTTGCACTTTTGACAATTGTCTCACTGACAAAGAAGGAAACTTTTGACGTTCGGACCTTGTCAGGTTTACTGTCAGGTTGTACGAACTATAGTTGACTCGACTATAGTTAACTCAACTGTATTCAACTACCATGTTACAGGGTTCGAACGCACTCTTAACAGCTAAGCCATTTAAAGCATCTTGGTTGTTCATTAAGGAATGTTTGAAAGCATAAAAGGACTCAGTATATATCCCGGGTTTGATCAGGGAGTTTAGCAAAAAATTGAATATTTCTGGTCATTACCGGTAGATGGCAGCATGTTGTTGATCTCAATGAGGCAAATGGAAGTTGGCCATCAGATTAGTCTGGAATGTCTTTGGTTCAGACTAAAATGTTTGTTTTTTGTCTGTTTGATTTTTGTTAATTTGTCTTTGGTTAGATAGTGGGAATATGTAATTAGATACGCCTAAATGTTCTCCTTAACTCTATTTATGTAGCTGTTTGTTTAACCTATATCATTTATATAGAATTAATTTGAATAATTGTTTGAACGATGTATATTCATGTTAAGCAAATTTTGTTGATGCAAGTTTTCAGCTTAACTTAACATTTGTGAGTACAATGCCTAACTGTTATACAAACTTGAGTGGAAAACGCTGAACTGAGTTTTTCGAATTTTCAAGACCATAATCATACACACAGGTGAGGCTCTTCTGCTACTGATAATGGTCTATTTGACTTCCATCCCCTCGGGAAAAAAATGGTGGCCAAGATATGTCTATTTTTTTCCCTTGAAAGAAATAAAAGCTCTGATGCCCCCCACCTACCCCTGTGATCTTAAAAAAAAAATCTCATAGATAAAATAAATTTTCAAACTAAAATCATAAAATAAATTTTCTAAGATTCTCAGCTTCCTCACCTTACATAGGCTCAGCCAAGACTCGTTATCTTATCTTGTTTTGTATGATGGAAAGGCAGTGTGGTCTTCCTCAGTATTTTCCTCCAAGGTTAGTCCGAATACTACGATTCCGAAAACGATTAAAGTAGTCCTAGAATGCACTTTTGAAGTGGGACTCGATGAGTTAGTGATTTTCGCCAAGAATACAAAAAAAAATATTGATAACAAACTCTACATTAACTTTTTTGTTGAATTTTCAAATTCAGCATAAAAAAAGGTCTATTAAAATGCGTTACACAGAAAAATAAATTTTTGCAAAAAATCCTGACATTTTGAAAGGGAGCGGGGTTGGACTTACGCGACAAGAGTAATTTATCGAAACCTTGTTCATACCAATTATTTCCTCTTGGCATAGGCGGGCGTAGACAACATGTAATTTAGTTGAGCAGAAGTCTGTCTTTCCTTTCACAATTACAATATATCTTGAATTGCCTTTGTAACCTGCTTAGGTTATCTGCTTCTAAATAATTATTCTATTCAATATACTTATCCTATTTAAACTTTTAAGCACAACATCTTGTGGGATTCGAGATTGTATTGTAAAGCGTACTGTGATACTAATCTGACAATGGACTTAAGTCCACTATTAATAGTTTGAGGGGGGGGTCTATGGATTAACCTGGCTCATACTACTTTTACGAGATTTAAACTTGCTTCTGTTAGAATCTTGAAGCTGAGAAAGAAAATGTTATAGTACTAGAATAGGGTCCTTCTGCTTTAGGTTAAACGGCTCTTTTTCTGTGTGCGACTTGTCTGTGCTTTTTTTTCTGTAACAACCACGCCTAATTTGTTCCTTAGGCTCGGAAAATCATCACTCTTTTGTAGATGTAGATGAGTAGATGGGGTACAAATCTTTTGTTTCGAAAAGTATAATATCACGCTTTTTTGTATTGCCGCAGGTGACTTGGGCATGCGGAACATCATGACGCATCTATGTATTCCTAAGATTAGATTCATATCAGTTAAACCGACTGCAAAAGTAGCTCAAAATGAAAGCATACTCTACTTAACACTCAGTCAAATAAAGACGTGAGAAACGGATTTTGAACGGTTTAAAAAACGCTCATAGCGACGGTACTATCAACAGTTCGAAAAATCCTTAATAAGGAAGAAAGTAGCTGTCGTGAACTTGCAAAATAGCCTCTGGTAAGGGAGGTTGCTATAATTCAAAAGGTTTTATGTGACCGATTCCAAAAGATAGTTTAAAATGAAAGCATACTCTACTTAACACTCAGTCAAATAAATACATGAGAAACGGATTTTGAACGGTTTAAAAAATGTTCATAGCGACGGTACTATCAACAGTTCGAAAAATCCTTAATAAGGAAGAAAGTAGCTGCAGTGAACTTGCAAAATAGCCTCTGGTAAGGGAGGTTGCTATAATTCAAAAGGTTTTATGTGACCGATTCCAAAAGATAGTTTAAAAGGAAAGCAAACTCAACTTAACGCCCAAATAAATATAGACGTGAGAAACGGGTTTTGAACGGTTTAAAAAACGCTCATAGCGACGGTACTATCAACAGTTTGAAAAATCCTTAATAAACAAGTAAGTAGCTGCAGTGAACTTGCAAAATAGCCTTCGGTAAGGGAGGTTGCTATAATTAAAAAGGTTTTATGTGGCCGATTGCAAAAGATAGTTTAAAATGAAAACAAACTCAACTTAGCGCCCTATCAAATATAGACGTGAGAAATGGGGTTTCTACGGTTTAAAAAACGCTCATAGTGACGGTACTATCAACAGTTTGAAAAATTCTTAATAAACAAGTAAGTAGCTACCGGAAACTTGAAAAATATCCTCTGGTAAGGGAGGTGGCTATAACTCAAAAGGTGGTAGATGGGATTTTTTCAGAAAACAAAATTTGTGCTTTATTGGTGTTGAGGATTGGTTGAATTCGTTTTTATCCAAAGCACTTTGGTTTCCTCTTTTCTCTAAAAATAATAGTTCAAAATTGGTCCTGTTTATATCAAAACTGGTTTTGCCACACCTTATGCGCTAAGATAACCTTCCATATACCAATAACCTAAAAAAAAAATGAGACGTCTTTTTCAATTTATTAACTCCTATAAATCTTATATCTGGTAAAATACTGCCTTTTGAATTGCTGAAACAAGGGAGGGGAGGGGGGTCATCGAAAACCTTTCTAGACCGTAACTACAATTGTTGCTGATCTTGGATATAAAATAGGCTGATTTTCCTGGAACTATAGGAAGGCTCTTGTCGTGATAGATATTATTTGTGATTGTTTTTTTTTCTTAATGTGAAATATATGATGTCAAAATTCTGAATTTTCTCTTAAAGCCCAAACGCTTGTTATCATTTTAACACATTTTATTAATTTTAATATTAAAACAATGTTGTTGATATTATTACATGTTATACATATTATTGCATGTTGTTAATAATAACACAAACCGATGACAAAGTAGTGACAATGTTTGTGTTATGAATTCTCAAGTTGTATTTAGTTTCTTTCTTTTTTTGATGTTTATGTTCAGACATGTTTATCCGGTATTTCAGATATGTTCAGACGATTTTTATGTTATTTTTGTATGTGTTACTCTTTAGTTGTTTTTGTAGTTCTATTTATTTAAGAGGCTCATCGTGAGCCAAGCGCTCTTCGGCAGATTATTTTTGTATTAACTAATTATGTACTTAATAAATTATTTTCTCTAAGGGATTCTAGATATTTACAAAAACTGATACCATATCGCCTTATAACAATGATTATCAAACTCGAGGTGATTCACTTTTTGTGTTTAAAACTAATTTATTAATTATTTATTTTAATTTATATTTTAATTTGATGACTCACTGGAGTCATTCTCCAACCGAGTCCTTTGATTTCGAATTGAAAATCAAGTATTTTGGAAGAGGCATCAAGACATGGTTAATTGTAAAAATAGAAAAGCCAAGACAGATAATCCAAGCAATTGAGATGCAAATGTTTAAATGGCTGCACGGGTAAATGGCGGGATATCGCCTTATAGCAATGATTATCAAACTGTTAATCGATTTGATTCACTTTTTGTATTTAAAACTAATTAATTATTTATTTTAATTTATATTTTACTTTGATGACTCACTGGAGTCCGTTGACTCGGTTGACTTACCCTTGTCTGCAGCCACTCAAAACACATTTTGTTGAATTTCAGTCGAGTTTCTGACACAGCTATGCTGAACTTACCAATCGACCAATTTCATTCAATGTCCACACTCAAGCCTTGTCCATACTCAAGCCAATAGTGGTCCACAGCCAATAGCCGAAACTTATATGGACAAGTCTTGTCCATAGCCAAAAGTTGATGGGGAACTTGTCCATACTCAAGCCACTTTGATTTGATCCACCCCAAAAATTTGTCCGCACTCAAGCCCATTGACAATTGTGGACTTGTTCAAATTGGCCTCTGACTCGCTCAACTTTAGAGAGACATAAGGTAGTTGACAACAAGAAGTTCAAAGAAAATACTATCAGAAGATGTATAGAAGCTCAGAAGTCCAGTTAGGAGGGTTATTCCATTTTTAGTAATTCTGTAAAAATCAAGCCATTCTTTGAAGTATTCATCTCAATTTTCTTTTGTCCTTGAATAAATGTTAATGCGAGCAAATGTTTTAAATCATTCCGTAAATGGTTGAATTTATACTCTGAAGCATGGCTTATGCCTGTTTATCGTCGTATCCGGTTTTTTCACTGACCATCTATTCTTCTTGGTTGTTTTTTTCTAATTGCTACTCAAGGCCATATCCAGGGGGTGGGATGTCACGGGGTTCCAACCCCGTCGAAAGTTGTCGACAATTTCTAGTAAAACTAGTCTATTTGGACTTCTGTCCTGAAAGGTTCACTGACAAAATTTGGGTCTCCACTGAGCGTATACCACTGGTATACTACTGAGCGTGGTATACCAGAGGGGCATAAAATAATGTCACACCACTAGAAATTCTTTTATTAACACTGAGAGGTAAATCAACTCTTGAAAAAAAGGAAAATTTTCTAAACTATGGAGGAAAGACCTTGCTTGTTTTTGCATAAAAGTAGAAAACTATCTCTACATAGGCTAGAAACATTTGTAAGCCCAATGAATTTCTTTTTAATTTCATTTAAAATAACATAAACATACATTTGGAGTACACGCAAATATTTATGCATTCGAGGAGTAAACTCTTTTTATTGAGGATAAAGAAAAGCATATTAATAAATTTGAATAATAATTTAAGTGTGTATTAAGTTTTATTATTACATTTTATCATCTTAAACCGTTTATAATAAGAAATCATAGGAAGTTTTAGCTTGATATTGTTATACCATATCAGTGAGTGTAGTCAATTTTAAGATGGCGCTACCAAAGAATATTGGTGACCCATATGAGTGGAAACTGAGGCTAGTGTCTAGAAAAACACTAGCGCCATCTAGCCCTTTGCTTTTTCGTAGCATATTTTCAAACTTCACAATTGTTTTTTTTTTCAGAAATCAAGATCAGACATGAGACATTAATTATAACACTAATTTTGCCAATTACTCTGTTTAAAATAATGTTACTTAATCGTGACACACACACAAAAAAAGGCCAAGAAACTCCAAACTCTAGATGGTATTAGTAATTTTTTGCGAAACTGCCGTACTTCTGACTCTACTACTATTTTTGAGCGCTAAAACAGTACAATTTACCCAAAACTACAATAACTTGCTATTTTCGATTTGTCAGGCCTGCACGATTTTTTTTTATGAAGGGAGGAAATCTTTGTCATCATAAAAACAAACAGATCCTACAAAGATACAAGAATTTAAAAACAAGTTTGAACCGATGAAACTTGTAATAGTTTGAAATTTTAAGGAAGGCCCCCCCCCCCCCTCTCCGAGCCTGATATTCGCTAATATCGTGCATGAGTCCGAACTCAAATTCAGATTCTTGTGTAAATATTACCTTATGCCTCTTTCCAGAGTGAAAAGGGGCAATGAAATCCAAGTCGAAGTCAGATTCTTGTGTAAATATTAGTTTGTTTCACTTTTTTTCGCAATGAAAAAGAGCAATGAGTTCGAACTCGAATTTTGAGTCTTGTGTAAATATTAGCTTGTGCCACTTTCAGAGTAGAAAAAGCAATGAATTCAAACTCAAATACAGATACTTGCGTAAATATTAGCTTGGGCCTCTTGTCATAGTAAATAAGAGTAAATTTTATAGAAAAAAAAACTATCAGCTTGATATATTAGTTTTTCGATCAAATCATATCAACTACTGCGATACAAAAGAATTTTTTGTGGCAACCAACACACATAAACTTCTACAGTGATTGGGCTAACCAGGAGCGAATCTCCAGCATTTTTATTGGATGGGGGGGGGGGGGCAAGAAGGGTCAATATTTGGATAGTCAAAGGGCATGGGATGCATAATATTTTTTCTTCACATTATTGGGGGGGGGGGGCAACCGCCTCCTTGCCACCCCCAAACGACGCCCCTGGGGCTAACCCTACTAGATGAAGGAGATCTTCTTGTATATACTTTAAGCTATGTCGAAAAATACAGTAAAAAAACAAAAAAAAAACAGTGAGGTGAGCAGCGCTCCAGACGTCAGCAGCCAGAGCAGTCAGCATGATCCGGACGGGGCATTTTAGGATCTGCACATTGTAACCCTGATCATAAAGACCCAGTTCTTTATTCAGCTTTGCAGTCTGTGGTTGCTTCATTTCCTACCAGTAAGTGATTTTTCCTTACGGGCTCAAAATAAAACTGCCACCGACAGAAAAGCCACCCTTTTAGGAATGACTAATTGATTGAGTCACCTAGTTAAGTTCTTGTTATTTACGTCTGAATAGTTTGTTGGGTTCGTTAATATCTTGTTTGATCGAAAATCGTTGTAATATTTTTTAGAAAACCTGTCACCATTCGTCTCTGATAGGTTTAATTACCTGTATTGATTCTCTTACTATTAACAGTTTTGGTAAGTAAATATTTTTAAATTATATTAACTCAAAATTCTTATGCGTTGTATTTTTTTGAAGGATTTTTTTTCTAGATATTAACATAATGAAGAAAAACGACAATATATAGATGACTACTTTAAATTTGAATTTTTAACTGCTGTTAATTCAGTTTTATATAACATATATTCTTACGCAACACTGCATAACTAAGATTCTTTGTTAAATTTCGAAACATTATTGAACAAAATTTACGATGGGATAAAATAAGGGCAATAAGTAGAAGCAGCAATCTATATATTAATACAGAGAAACAGACTGATCCCCCCCCCCAACCTAAAATATGACAAAAACTGATAAATTGAACATTTGAAGAAATAAAAATGATTATTCCTCCTACAAAATAATATTACAGTGCAGAGTAAATGACAAAAAAGTACGTTAGTTATTCTTAAGGGAATTTTGAAGGGTCAATTGAGCAAAAACTTGTACTAGTCAGGTCAGCGAACCAACTTTCACCCCTCATAGCTTCCTATTTTGCAGAGACACCGAAATGACTTCAATGAGTCACTAAATAAATTATTTTGTCACTATAGAATCTATATTTGGCAATTAACATCAATTTATCAATTATCAATGAATTTATTAATTCTAAAAAGCAAGAATTACAAGCGTAAAGCAATTACTAGTCCCAAGAAGCTTTGCTTGTAAATTGCTTGTAAACTATAATCTTTATTAAGAAATAAAATAAATAATTAATAAATTTGCCCGTCCAAAAATAAACTGTCATTCCTCATAGCTTCTCATTTTACCGACACCCGGAATGACTGCAGTGAGGCATCAAATTAAAATATAAATTAAAATAAATAATTAATTAAATTAGTTTTAAATACTAAAAGTGAATCACCTTGAGTAACAGTTTGATAATCATTGCTATAAGGCGATATCCCGCCATTTACCCGTGCAGCCATTTAAACTTTTGTAGCTTAAGCTCTGTAGAAAAGGTCTATTAACCACTTAAAAAAAAAACAAGCTTTGCAACGAAAAGTAAAGAGCAATGCAAAACTCAAAAGGATAAGAAACAAACTCACTTAAAAATTGAGCTTAGAAATATAGTGGGAAAGGGAAGGATTATTTCTATTTTCTTACCGAAGAGACACAAAGTACACTTTACCCCTCAATAAATTTATTGAGGGGGGGGGTATTTTCTTTCGACATTTTTAATGAAAGTACCGAAAAGGAATTTTCAAGCTCTACAAAATTAATCTTCGGTTTTCTCGATTTTCCCTAATATTTTTTAGACGTGATTGTGTAAGTTTCCTCCTAGCCAATTTAAACAAATAGATTCCATTTTCACTGCCCTTGGTACTTCAACAAAGGCGTTTCAGATTTATTCGATTTTTTCCTTATGTTTCTTTCGCATTTTCTGACACATGACTATTCGTATACATTATTATTTACTATCTACAACTAAAACTTTAGGAAGAGAATTTGAGTTATACTGTTGTCTCAATTGTTTAAGAACGGCTCCTGAAACACTAGGTCCGTTTAATTAGAACAGAAAGTTATTTGAAAGTGCTAAAAAACTTACGGCGAAGAGCAAGGTATTTGGGAGGGGAGGAACACCTTCATATACGGAATAATTTCTGTTTATTTTGAGTTTAAATTTTGCTCCTTACTTTTAATCGAAAAAAACTAGCTTTTTTTAATAAAATTTTAATAGAGGGTAGAATTAACGTGAATCCAGTGATACGCGGTTTGTATTGTAAGAATAAAATGACATGTAAGATCAAAAATAATCATGATCGTATTTGGAATTGCTGGAGAGGAAAAACGAAAATCAGTTGTCCAAATTAGGTCTAAAGGAGAAAAAAGAGGTCTGAAGGGCACAAGTGTCCTCCCTTCTTTTAATCATAGGATTTCACACCCAGGGAACAGGTACTAGCATAAGAATGGCTGAAGCATACCTTCAAGAGAATCTACGAGACAGATCAGGCATGATGCAGAAGATGGATGCAGATGATGCAGATAGATGCAGAAGATGCTATTACTATTAGACAGATCTGAACTGTACGTTGCCAGCTTTTCAGTTCCTAAGTTAATAATCAAATAATAATTTCCATTTTTTTCAAAATATTCTATCTCCTTTTCAGAAATACAGAATTTTTTGGAATTCTGATCTTTTGCCATCAACATTGTGTTAGTCTTAACTTGAAGTCTGGATAACACTTTTTCTTGTTTGTAATTAAGAATCGGCAACTGTGGACAACAAACCTTATTTGGTTCTTAATGTCTTTAGGACTTTTAATTTCTAAAATTTATCTCTTCTTTCATTGTTAGAAATAATTTTAGTTGATATATGTTTACGCTATCTTAAGTAACTATAGGAACCCTATCTTCTGCATTCAGACACTTCTTAATACCACTGGAAAAAGCAAAACACATTTTTCAGTTTTCCGCCATTAATTTGTTTGTAGCAGATTTTTTTTTGCGTCAATTGGTTACCAATTACTATATTTTACGATGCTTTTTCATATTTCCATATCTTTTTCATATCTTGTTTAGTCTCTCTTCTTTCCTTGGATTCTCATATATAGATTTGTATTTATTTCTCATATGTGGATTTTTATCGCTTGATTCTGTATTCTGTTGTTTGATTTAAGATTATAATCGATTCATGATTAAATACACGTACAACAATACACTATACCCCCCCCCCCCTGAAGGCTCCCTGGCCTGTAAAAAGGGGCGAAGACATACGAGTCACTTACTCAGAGAAAAGAGTCACATAACAGAGAGAAGAGAAGAAACAAAGTGTAGAATACAAAATCAAATAGATTAGATATATTAAATAAATAAAGTTTGATTTTTTATGTTTGTGTTTTGTTTTATGTTAGAACATATTCATTTTTAGAGCTAGGGACACTGACTTGAAACATGTGTCAGGATTAGAAAATTTACAAAAAGTTGGGGTCTAATTATAATTAATGTTTATTGTAGTTAAATATTTACGGGTATAAATAATTGAAATTTATTTAAATATTATAATTCATTCTTGTTATTAATAATAATTAAAATATCAAATTACTTACGGATATTATCGGTTTTCGCGCACGGCACTGAGTTAATCCTTTCTTCTTTTTTTTTTCTTTTTTTTTTTTAAATTACAAGTGTCATAATTTAAGAAGACACTTACTATATTTTTGCATCGATAAGAATGACAAAATCTTTAAAAATTGCTCGTTTTCTTAGAATGGCTCTTATCAAAAAAAAAGAATATGCATAATCACTGATTCTTTGACATTTAAGTTTATCGGTTTACTATATAGCCTCTATCCTACCATTTCATTTGCTTAGTCAAAGAAAATTTTGAAAGCTTTCCGTACTATATTAGTTTGGAATAGAAAGGCTAATTTTTGTGATTAGTAGGCTTATAAGACTTATTATTTAAGCTCATAAATAATAAAAGTGAGTGGTTTTTATTTTTTCATTAATTTTTATTTCATTATATTTGCTTAGTAGAAGAATATCAGCCAAAATTAATATTTTGTCCAAGCATTTAACCTTCTTATTTACTTAGTCAAAGAAAATTAGTGAAAGAAAACTGTTAAGTTTTTTTTCATCTCATCTAACCGTTGTAACCAGGACTGTGTTCATGGGGGGGGGGGGGGGGAGCTACTGGGTTTGATTCTTCCCAAAACTATTTATCCAACTCATAAATCGGTTTTAAAATGCAGGTAAAAACCCTTAACGCCCCCCCCCACTGACCGAAAAATATTTTGGCAGCCCTCATCCCATACCGAACAAAAATCCTGAATGCTGCTAACCATACTAACTTCTTTATTTGCTTAGTCAAAGAAATTGATCAGACGCAAGTATTTAATTTTTTCATTTCATCTTACCATCCTAGCCATTTCATTCGCTTAGTCAAAAAAAAAATTGAAAGTAATCCGGACCAAATTAGATCATGTAATTTTATTAAAAAAAGCTAGTTTTTTTAGATTAAAAGTAAGGAGCAAAATTTAAACTCAAAATAAACAGAAATTATTCCGTATATGAAGGTGTTCCTCCCCTCCCAAATACCTTGCTCTTCGCCGTAAGTTTTTAGCACTTTCAAATAACTTTCTGTTCTAATTAAACGGACCTAGTGTTTCAGGAGCCGTTCTTAAACAATTGAGACAACAGTATAACTCAAATTCTCTTCCTAAAGTTTTAGTTGTAGATAGTAAATAATAATGTATACGAATAGTCATGTGTCAGAAAATGCGAAAGAAACATAAGGAAAAAATCGAATAAATCTGAAACGCCTTTGTTGAAGTACCAAGGGCAGTGAAAATGGAATCTATTTGTTTAAATTGGCTAGGAGGAAACTTACACAATCACGTCTAAAAAATATTAGGGAAAATCGAGAAAACCGAAGATTAATTTTGTAGAGCTTGAAAATTCCTTTTCGGTACTTTCATTAAAAATGTCGAAAGAAAATACCCCCCCCCTCAATAAATTTATTGAGGCGTAAAGTGTACTTTGTGTCTCTTCGGTAAGAAAATAGAAATAATCCTTCCCTCTCCCACTATATTTCTAAGCTCAATTTTTAAGTGAGTTTGTTTCTTATCCTTTTGAGTTTTGCATTGCTCTTTACTTTTCGTTGCAAAGCTTGTTTTTTTTTAAGTGGTTAATAGACCTTTTCTACAGAGCTTAAGCTACAGATTTATTTTCAAAGTAATTATCACTATGTAACCTCCAAAGCCGCATCCAAGGGAGGGGGGTATGGGGTTTGAATCAGACTCGCCCCCTCCTTTTCTCCCCCGAAATATTTGTCCGACTCGTAAAAAAAGTAACGAAAATGAATATAAACAAGTTTTATTGTGTTTTTTGAAGGTTTTTTCGTAAACCCCCTTATAAAAAATCTTTTTGTACCCCCCCCCCCCTCTTCGGAAAAAATCCTGGATACGACTCTGGTAATTTCTTTTTGAAAGATCATAACCATTCAAATAAAAGAAGGGATTTAAGAGCTTTGCTTTTTTTAACTTATCTAGATGTAGTGCTTTGGACCAAAATCGATCGAAGGGGATGGTGGAGGATCTCCCAATCCATTCCCTTAATGAGTGATATTAATTTAATTGTTAATGAAAAAGACCTCAATGCACAGTTTTGTAGACTTGGTAGTAGTGGACTCAAGATTTATCAAAAAGAAACGTGGGTGAGAAATTAGCAAAAAATAAACTAAAAACATATGGCATCAAATAACTTAATGATGTTAAGCCTTTCTTTTAAGGTGTAGCTTTCTTAGGGAATGAACAGATTATTAATGTTTGAATTTTAAAGAACGAAAAGTTTCGTCGTCTTTAATTAAAAGCTTTGTCAATATAATCTTAAAGTAAGTAAAGTTAGTTTTGCTTATTTATTTTTACGGTTCAACGTGGCAACGCTGAAGAAAATGTGAAGCGGCCCTAAAAACTTTATCATTTTTTGACAACCAAAAGAAAATCTTAGAGTGTCAGGGTTTTCTAGTATGGATAGTTCTAAGATGGGCTTAAGGGGGGGGCCAGGCTATGGGGCTATGAAATTTAAGCATTTGGCACTTTCGTTTTTACATAAAATATTTTACATCTATTTAAAAATTTAATATTTATTATAGGGAAATTATAGTGAATTTATATAAAAATTACAATGAAAGGGTATTCCTACTGGTTTATTATTTGATTTCTATTCCCGCTCTATGATAGATTTATGCTAACTTTGGTCATATTTATTAATTCTGAAAAACCCGAAATATTTAACCAAATGATTATTTTATGTCACATAATGCTAAGCCGTTATAAGAAGCGTCGAGATATTGTGGACGGAACGTAAACCAACACATTTATCAAGAAGATTCTCGTGTTTGATAGCCGCTTCGGTCTATTACCCTGAGAGTTCAAGAAACAGGAAAGAACTTAATGAGGACATAAAGCTTATCGTAGACAAAATGCGCTAAAAGTATGCCTCTCCCGCCTTTGTGATTGCTGGTGACCAGGGCCGTATCCAGGATTTTTGTTCAGGGGGGTTTTACTAAGTTTTGACTCTTTTTTTTTGGGGGGGGGTTACTAATTTTTGACTCAGTTTTCGACTAATTTTACTGATTTTTACCTAGGTTTTACTAATTTTCGACTTATTTCGGGGGGGGGGGTCCAAATCGGGTACCCCCCCCCTGGATACGGCCTTGCTGGTGAATTTAACCAAATAAACAAACAGTGGGTTTCCAGTGTCTTGGATTTGCGGCAAGTTGTCGCAATACCGACCTATCAGAGTGGCAGCATACTTGACTTGATCCTAACGAACCTTATAGGCTTCTATGATGCACCGCGGTCCCTCGGACCCCTCCAGAATTCCGATCACTTCATAATTTTCTGGGACGCAAATTCAGCAATCAGCAATCGTCCTGGATTCCGATCATTTCATAATTTTCTGGGACGCAAATTCAGCAATCCCCAAAACCAAATGAGTCAAAATTACTATACAACCACTAACAAGAGATTCGATTTCTACGTTCGGCCGCTGGATCGGCAATTGCGAATTTGATGACATTTGCTCCGAGCCGAACATCAACGTCAAAGTCAGTAAGCTAAATAGCCGACTTCAGGAGAAGTTCTGTGCTTATTTCCCGACTAAAGTCATTACCGTTACAAAATAATACTGATACACCATGGATCACAAGTGACCTCAAGGACCTAATTAAGACTCGCTGCCGCCCTCACAGCAATGGCTATTCAGTTGTTTCAGCCGAGTTACGGAACCATATTGTCATAAGTCTGGGTGTGCCATTATGGGAGTACAAATTTGTCATCGGAATATAAATATAAACTGGCGGTTTTTACGGCCAAAATTAGGCGTTTGTAATCCAGACAGTTGCTGCATTTTACCCAAGATGAAAAGTCGTTTGGAGATCACCAACTATAGTGTTCTTCGGTGTCTATAATATTCTAAGGTCGTTGGCTTTATTATTATCAGGGAACACATTCAGAGTCGAATTCTTAGTGGGATCTTCTGGAAGCAAGTCATTGTCATGTGGATGTAGGTCTTCATAAGTCTGAAGTAGGTCTTTTTCATTGAGTAAGTAAGTCTTCATAAGTCTGAAGTAAGTCTTTGTCATTGCAGTAGTAGATCTTCATTGGTCTGAAGGTAAGTCTTTGTCATTGCGGAAGGGGCCCTAGGTGTGCTATTGTACTGGTAAACAGGTTTTATGTTTGTCTGAGTATTTATTTTAAAGAGTTCATTTTTCAGTTCATCCGTAATACATGTAATTATTTTATCAAATTGAGAAGGTTTGTTTAAGGGTTTATTTTTAGTACATGCATTAATTCAATCGTCCTGAATTCCGATCACTTCATATTTTTCTGAGACGCAAATTCAGCAATCCCCATAACCAAATGAGTCAAAATTACTATACGACCACTAACAAGAGATTCGATTTCTACGTTCGGTCGCTGGATCAGCAACTATGAATTTGATAACATTTGCTCCGAGCTGGACATCAACGTCAAAGTCAGTAAGGTAAATAGCCTACTTCAGGAGAAGTTCCATGCTTGTTTCCCGAATAAAGTCATTACGGTTACAGATACTGATAAATCATGGATCACAAGTGACCTCAAGGACCTAATTAAGACTCGCTGCCGGCCCCACAGCAATGGCGATTCAGTTGTTTAAGCCAAGTTACGGAACCATATTGTCAAACTGAACAGGCGAACGAGGAGACAATATGTGAAGGACAAAATTATGCCCTTACTTACGACAGATCCACGCAACTGGCATTCGCAAGTAAAAAGACTTGCTGGTAAAACGACACCCAGTGACTTAAGGGTGTTGAAAGAGGACGGTACCTTTTTATCGGTTACGGATAACAAGGTACCTGGCTAAGTCCTGGCTAAGTGGACGTGAGCTAGGTTGAAAATTCTTTGTCCAAGGGGCACGGGTTCGATCCCTGGCGTGGCCAGTTATTTGGTTTGTGATGAGGGTCAGTGGTGTGACTCAGTAAGCTTAGCCAGAGTAGACGCAGCTCTAAATGGGTACCTAGAGAAACCTGGGGAAGGTAAGTAGGAAGGATGTGTATGAGCACAGGATGGCTGGCCCCCAGCCCCCCCCCCCCATTGCACTTCCTGGCTGAAGGGCCAGAAAACGGAGATCAACACCACCGGTTTGGACCTTAAGGGTCTAGTTCCGTCATACTTACTAACTTACTTACTTATCCGCTACGGAAGTGAACTCTTTTTTTGTTGGCGTCTGTACCACCTTTCCGTCAATCACAAGTTCAGAAATCGAGTCTCTCATTACTGAAGCAGAGATTGATAATGTAGGTGAAATTTCCGAGTTTGCCGTTTACAAGGAACTTCAGAAGCTGAACAGGAACCGTGCGTCTTACCCCTGCGAGCTTTCTTTAAAGTTGTTACATAAATTCGCTATTTTCCTTGCCAAGCCACTCTCTTCCATTAGTAACCAGTTTTTCCAAGAGCAAGTGTTTCCTAGTGTTTGGAAGAGAGCGTACGATTGCGTCATACCCAAAGTGAAGGGTCCCAAATCTTGCGACCAATTCCGACCTATCTCAATAACCCCAAACCTGTCTAAGGTGGAAGCCTGCCAGCTGATGTCACAGATTTCTCCTTCTCTTGGCACATATCAGTACGGATGCTTGAAAGGAAACAGCACAACTGTTTACTTAGTGAGAATGTATCACCTTATTATCGCGTGGCTTGATCGAGGAAGTGCGATTTTCAATCTGCTCCTAGTGGATTACCCAAAAGCCTTTGACCTTATTCGCCATTTCATAGCTGTGATAAATTTACGTGCGATGGGTGAGCCCAAGCATATTCTCTTTTTAATGATCAATTTTTTGCAAGACCGTTTCCAGTGCCTCTACAGCCTTTTCTCTGGAGACTCCAACTTCGAAAGGGCTGAGCTCACGTATAGGGCTCCACAAGGCACGAAACCTGCAGCGCTGTTGTTTTTAGCAGTTATAAACTTTGTCCTTGCTGAGTTTGAGGACAGGTTTAAGTATGTAGACGACTTGTCAGTTCTTCTGAAATATCTTATTGAAAAATCAGAGGCAGTTCCCCAATTCAGTTATGCAATAATGAGCAACTTTAAAGACCAATGTAGTATCAACAGCCTTTAAATCAACGAAGGAAAAACCAAAATCCTTCGCTTTAATCCTTTTAAGAGGAACTTTATCAGTCCTCCTCCACCCTATCCTAGTGTATCTTCGGCTGTAATTCTCGGTGTCATATTTAGCGTTGACTGCTCGTTTAGTACTCATATTGATACAATCACTAAAAGGGCGAATGGTGCGATGCGTATCCTTATCTTACTACGTCATTTCGGTTTTTCTGTGTCCTAGCCAAAGATAGCTTATCATACATACATCCGACAAATTCTTCAGTATGTTTGCCCTGTATGGGGCCCTCAAGTCAATAGCACAAGTTACCTAAGTGATCAGCTTGAGTCACTACAAAAAAGAGCCTTTAAAGTTATTCTTTCAGACGTATATGTAAGTTATGAATCGACATTATCTGTCCTACAACTACCGTCCCTTCACGAACGTCGTTTTGGTTTGATCTGTAAATTTCGGCAATTTCTTCTTAGCAGAGAAGATCATAGAGAGATTCTACCATCAGTTATGAAGAATAAGATAAACACAAGATCAGCTAACAAGGAATTGCCTACTCCAAGAATAAACCGTTTTGCCAATTCGTTCGTACCTTTTTACATGTCAGTGTTTAATAAGTTACAGTCTCGTGTTTTTTCTTTTTTCTTGTCTTTGTTGTAAGTACTAGCACCATTTAGTTGGAATTTTTATTCTAAACTATGACTGCTTGTATAAATAAAGCTATTCTATTCTATAAAGTAAACATAACTTTTTGGAATTTAAGTCACGTGCTTTGTAATTTAAAACGCAATTCAGAATTTTATTTATATTACTTGAGCCATGCTCAAAAACGTGTTTCGGAAATGGCACTTTGACCAGGCTTGGCTGGAAAATCATTCATTTAAATTTTCTGAAAAAGAAAATCTTGTTAAGCAAAAGTTATTTGGGAGAACAAAATGGTTAAATCTTAGTTTTTACTTAGTATTTGTTCTTTTATTTTAACTATCCAAACAGAAAGTTTTGATGAGCTAATGAGGGATAAGATATTTTATGATAAGAGGTACGGCCAATAATACCAAGAGCTCTCCAACGACCCCCCTACAAGGAATCATCCAGGGATTTTCTCGGTTTAAGTCCCTCTCATATGAAAAAGAAATATCCAGATATACACTATTTGGTTATATAGGGTCCGGAAAGGACAAAAAACACAATGGCCTATACTCCCTAAAGCTTTAAGAAGACCCATCTTCAAAGAACCCATCTAGAGGTTGTCTCTCTGTTCCTTAATATCATTGTTTTTTTAATTTTGAAAAAAAAATATTTTTCATGTGAATGACATCAAATGCAAATACATTTAAAGAGTAAAAAATCGGCATGATAGTATTGCAATGACGTTATAATTGTATAAAAGGTACTGTATTCAGACAATATTTTTTATTAGTATAAAATAGGCCTTGAGGAGGACCCAAAGAACCAATTGAGGAATACCAATTTAATGGCCTTTTAAGCTTCCTTCATGTGAATACACGTAAAATCTTTAATAACAAAATTGTATTATCATAAGGGGGACATCAGGATTTTAAAAAGACCTAGGTGAAGCATGGCCCAAAATCAGCTGGGCCAACAACTGCTCTAAAGGTAAAAAGGAATATCTAGATATATCTTTATTGGTTATATAGTATCCCAAAAGAAAGGAAAACATCTAAGCTCCTTCCAAATGCATTGACCCTCCCCCTTCAAGATTAAAAGTTCTGGGTACGGCTAAGATCCTCTTCTTAAAGTTTTGGTTGTAGACACCGACATAAATGAACAGTTTTCTGTTAGATAATACGAAGGACGAATTGTGGTCTTTAATACCTCAGACAATTTGCGCCATTTCTATCTTTTCGACAAATAAGACAAGGTTCCAAAGAATTATACATGTTTATCTTATCTCTATTACACAAAAATGCAAGGACGATTGAATTAATGCATGTACTAAAAATAAACCCTTAAACAAACCTTCTCAATTTGATAAAATAATTACATGTATTACGGATGAACTGAAAAATGAACTCTTTAAAATAAATACTCAGACAAACATAAAACCTGTTTACCAGTACAGTAGCACACCTAGGGCCACTTCCGCAATGACAAAGACTTACCTTCAGACCAATGAAGATCTACTACTGCAATAACAAAGACTTACTTCAGACTTATGAAGACCTACTTCCACAATGACAAAGACTTACTTCAGACTTATGAAGACTTACTTACTCAATGAAAAAGACCTACTTCAGACTTATGAAGTCAATGACAAAGACTTACTTCAGACCTATGAAGATCTACTTCTGCAATGACAAAGACTTACTTCAGATATATGAAGACCTACTTACTCAATGACAAAGACCTACTTCAGACTTATGAAGACCTACTTCCACATGATAATGACTTGCTTCCAGAAGATCCCACTAAGAATTCGACTCTGAATGTGTTCCCTGATAATAATAAAGCCAACGACCTTAGAATATTATAGACACCGAAGACCGCTATAGTTGGTGATCTCCAAGCGACTTTTCATCTTGGGTAAAATGTAGCAACTGTCTGGATTACAAACGCCTAATTTTGGCCGTAAAAACCGCCAGTTTATATTTATATTCCGATGACAAATTTGTACTCCCATAATGGCACACCCAGACTTATTTCGCAAATTACAGCCCATTCGGTATTTGACTCTGGATGGATGTGGGCCCTCTGAAGAGTTAAGGCAAAGATCTTAGCATGTTACAGACACCAAAGATCGATGTTTAAGTGACTTCAATGTCAATTTTCTCAGTTGGCAGAATACACCATATAGGGTAGGCCTATATTTGTCTCAATATTAAGTGCTTTCTGGAGACTGTTTGGATTATAAACTTGTTATTTAGATCATGAAAATTCACAGGGAGTGGGGCCTCGATACTTGTTCCTCCTCTCCCCCCCCCACCCTGAAACCTTAAGCTTTCTTGGAATTTGTAAACTTATCATCTTTCATCATTTCAACCCTAAAGATAAAGCTTTCCTAACTCCTCCCCCCTAAATAACTGGAAATTATACTCTAACAACTATTTCCTGGTATTTCAGGCTTCTCAGTGAAATTTTACCAATATTTGAAGTCTAGTTTTATAAGATCTTCGAGCAGAACTATAGAAACAAATTTACCCACAGGCAATGATGGAAGGAATCTTCACAAAGCTGGTTTTCCTCAAAGATCCAACAATTTAGGTTTGAAAATTATATCAACATCTGCAAATTCCAACTATTTCTGTGAGTAGGGGTAGGAAGCATGAAATTAGGTGACATGGAATTTGTTTACTCAGGCAGGAAGGATGGAGTACATAGACAGGGAGTAGGGCTCTTGATGAATAAGGAAGCTGCTAAGTCTTGTTTAAGCTGCAAAGATATTAATAATAGAATACTAATTGCTCATTTTTAGACTAAAAAGTTCAAGGTATCAGTTATAGTAGTATATGCCCCAGTAGAACCGACTAACGGAGATACTAGTGACTCGGATGAATTTTACTTACAGTTACAGAAGCAAATAGACAGGGTCCCGGGCGGAAATATTGTATTTTTACTAGGAGATTTTAACGCCGAGGTCGGTAGAAATAGGGATAGATGGTATTCTAGCCTAGGTAATTTTGGTGTAGGAAAAGAAAACAGTATTGGCTATAGACTTTTGCAATTTTGTAGGTAAAACAATTTTATAACCGATACGGTGTTTGGTCATAAAATGACCCATAAGTTAACATGGTATTCAAGTGACGGTAAGACAGCAAATATTATTGATTATATCATAGTAAACCGAAAACTGGCGGGATAGATACAAGATACTAGGGTATATAGGGGTGGAGTTATTGATGTTAAAAGTAAAGATCACCATCTAGTAGTGTCTAGGGTTAATTTAAAACTGAAATTTCGGAAGGATAATTACCTCCCGGGAAGTTATGATGTAGGTAGATTCCAGGATGAGAATTTGAGATAACTTTCCAGGAACAGTTGAATACTAAATTTGTGAGTTTAAACTTTGACAATGTGGAAGATGGTTGGAATAATTTTAGAAAAATAATTTGTGAAGTTGCAGAAGGTGTCTGAGGGAAGAAATTTAGGACTGCAGCTAGGAATATTAGTGGAAAAGTTTTATGTTTATTAAACAGGAGAAGGGGGTTGTACAAGAATTATCTGAGTGATAGATAATATGAAAACAAAAGGAATGTAAAGAAAGTGGAGAAAGCATTAAAATATGAACTAAGAAGGCGTGAAATGGATGCCATTTATAAAATTGCCGAGGATCTGGAAGATGCAGCTAGACGGCATAATAGTAAAATATTGTACTGGCATGTTGATAAATTGAGAGGTAGTAGTCAATTTCGACTTGTCCCAGTTAAAGATAGGGATGCGGCCACAATTAGTGATAAGGATCGAATTAAAGAGAGAAGGGAAGAACATTTTGATAATGTGCTAAACCGAGATAGAGTTTCAAGAAAAGATATAGAGGAAAATGAAAAAGTTTGTGATACTTTGGATGGGAAGAAAGATTTGTTTTGTTAGGAAAAATTAGCGGCAGTACTAAAAGGATTAAAAACAACAAGGCCGCAGTTGCTGATAGTGTGGTAAATGAGTTGCATAAATATGGTGGCTCTGAGGTTAGAAAGAAGTTACTGAAGTTTATGAGTTTTTATTTTTGAAAAAAAAGGAAGTACTTAACGATTTTAGGAAAACCTTAATTAAACCACTGTATAAGAAAGGTGATAAGAGCGAGTGTAGTAATTATTGAGGCATTAGTCTTGTCTCTGTAGGTAGCAAATTACTTAGTAATATGATACTTTTAAGACTGAGAGATGCTTTAGACAATGTTTTAAGAGAAGAACACTGCGGTTTTAGAAAAGGTGGAGGATGTGTCGACCAAATTTTCACTCTCAGGTTAATAATTGAGAAGTGCCTGAATTGTCAAACACCATTGGTCCTCGGTTTTATACTTTATGAGCAAGCGTTCGATTATGTTGATAAAACACTTTAGCAAAGGTATGGTATACAAGACAAATACTGATTAGTGTTATGTACGAGAATAACACTTCTGCTGTTAAGACAGGAAATGAGGTTAGCAGCTTGTTTTGTATTAAATCAGGAGTTAAGCAGGGCTGTTTTCTCTCCCCCTTTATATAGATCATTTTGATAGACTTTGTCTTAAGGAGCACAGAAAGAGCAATGGGACCCCACAGTATCAAATAAGGAGGAAAAACTCTCATGGACTTTGTCTTAAGGAGCAAAGAAAGAGCAATGGGACCCCACAGTATCAAATAAGGAGGAAAAACTCTCATGGACTTTGTCTTAAGGAGCAAAGAAAGAGCAATGGGACCCCACAGTATCAAATAAGGAGGAAAAACTCTCATGGACTTTGTCTTAAGGAGCACAGAAAGAGCAATGGGACCCCACAGTATCAAATAAGGAGGAAAAACTCTCATGGACTTTGATTATGCTGATGATTTAAGTATCCTAGATGAAAGTATGAGCAAAATGAATGAACACTGTTAGATGTTTTGCGAGTTCAGGGTGCTAGAATAGGTTTGAAAATTAATGTTAAGAAGACTAAGTCACTAAGGCTATGAATAAGTGAAGATGAAAAGGTGACGTTGTGTAACAAAAAGATTAATCAGGTGGACAGCGTGACTTACCTTGGTAGTATTATTAGTAAAGCCGGTGGGAGCAGTGAAGGCGTTAAAAGTAGAATAGCCAAGGATAAGTCTGCAAACCAAAATTAGATATTGGAAGCTACAGTGATGACAGTGGTCAAATATGGCTCTGAAGCAAGGGCGCTCCGAAAAGCGGATAAAGATTTGCTAGATATTTTCCAGAGAAATTGCCTACGGCATGTTCTGGGTACCCATCTGACTGACTGTATTTCAAACAGTAGGCTGTACGGAAAATGTGGTTCAATCCCACTTTCTCGGGCTATGATAAAAGGAAGGTTGAGATGGCTAGGGCACGTTGTGTGGATGAAGGATGACATAGTGCCGAAGATTGTCCTTTTCGGCCAACTGTCTAGGGCTAAATGGAAAGAAGGTCGTCTTCGTCTGGGGTGGGAGGATGTCATAATGAAATATTTAAAGTAAATGGCACTGGGAGGGTGTAAAGAGGGAGGCTTTGAATAGATTGGGATGGAGGAAGAATGTGTGTAGCTGCGTTGGCCTCAGGTGAGTTGTTAGTAGTAGTATTACTAGAGCAAAGAAGGCATTATCCATTTTAAAAAGAGAATTAAAATGTCTAAGTATTTTTAGAACCAAATAATGTAAGAAAACTTACGTAATTGGCTGTAAACGTAAGTTTTAAAATATTTCACTTATTCCCTGTTGGACTAGTGCAGGTGCACTGAGGAGATCAAATTTTTGAAGAAAACTGAGGATTGAATTATAAAAGCAAAGAAAACCTTGAGGGACGACCAAATCATAAACTGATCTTTGAAAGAAGAGTCTACCATTGGTCTCTTACAATTTTGGATAGATTTGACCCTATTTTGGGACGTGGAAGCAATGGGCCAATGTGTCCTGGACCGAAAAGTATGAGAAACTTACGAGAAAGGAAGCTCAAAGTCGTCTCAGAGAACGACCGTCAACGCCATCTAACGTTACCCTGCATAATCACCAAATTAGTTATGAAAACATAATAAAACATTAGTTTTATTTATTTTAGCCTATTTATTTAAAATTTTTTCAGACTGGGTTAAAGATATAAAAAAATAATATTGCCATAAGGACAAAATAGATATGTTTGTCTACATTCTTCTTTTGTGTTTTAAGGGTATACGCCCATTAGTAAATGTTCTGAATAGAAATCTAGTTCCAACTGTGTCTCAAGTAATAAAAAAGAGTGTAAAACCAGCCAACTACTAAATTTCATAAAATTCCAGCGTGGGTCTAAAACAATTAGAATTTCAATTAATCCAAATTTTAATAAGTTAAAATTATAAAAAATTACAATGGCTTTGATATTTCTAATTTTTCTGTGTTGCGGCGCACAGTTAGTGACGTTTTTAGTTCTTAGTACTCTTATTGTCTTATCAAGTCCTATTGACATTACATTGTATTCCTGTCCCATAAATTTTGTAATTTTCATTAAACCTATTGTAAATTAAATTTTGTAAATTTCACTATATTTATAAGTTTCGTAAATTTTGAAAATTAAATTTTTAGTTCAATTCTCAGCTGCACAATTTTCCTCCGTAGAATTTGAATAGGCGTCGAATCATCACCATTTCTTGACCGTGCTCAAGGACTATTTTTTTTGTCTTACTTGATGAAATTTTATTTTTTTTCAACCAATATATATAAAAAAAAAAAAAAAAAAAAAAAAAAATCAAGGTTCCCACGGGACTAAGAACTTTTTAGTATCACGAAACCTAAAAAGGTCGTCCATCGTTGGGGTGGGAGGATGTCATGAAGAAAGACTTAAGAAAAATTGAGACTTTTTCGGAGGGTGGAAAGAGGGAAACTCTGAATAGATTGGGATGGAGGTAGAGCGTGCGTAGCTGTGTTGACCTCAAGTGGATTGGTGCTCCGATGAGTTGTTAGCAGTAGTAGTAAAAATCTTAATTTTTAGAAAAATTTGAGGAAAAGCTCGATCCAAATAAAATTATATATAGTCACCATGGGTGCATCCAAGATTTTCGTCCGCGGGGGGGGGGTACAAAAATAAAGTTTAAAAACAAAAATTGGTTATATGCATCTTTGTTAATTCTTTAATGATAGGAAAAAAATTCAGGGGGCGGGGCTCAAACCCGGTAGCCCCCCCCCTGATACGGCCTTGATCGTCACTATTACGCTTAAAGGTAGCATCTGACATTTTCAATCTTCTGATAAAACTTTTATTGCCAAAAACTGTTTTTCTGAGCTACATTCAAAAAGGAAGGATCTGCAAGACATCCTCCTTATCTAAATTATCCTGCTGATTCTGCCTTTAAGACCAGAGTAGCAAATTTTTCTGGGCAATCACTTCAAAAATGTGGGAATGTTAGATGGAGTCTAAGCATGGCAAAAGCTTCGGATGAGATCGAATGTCGCAAAAAACAAGAGGTATTACGTAATTTGTGCTCCTTTCCCTTAAAAAGAGCAAGGTCTTTAATTGGTTTAGGCCACTTATCTTGTTTGGGTTCTAATATATTTAGAAATTTCCTCTTCTGTCACTGATGGGACTTAGAAGGTCCTCTTCTGCCACGCATTGGAATAGCTGGAAATTAAAATTTTTTATGTTGAAACTATTGTTGCCATACCTTAAACGTCTAAACAAAATCTTCCATTTACTAGAAAACTTAGCGTAAGCGTAAAGAAAGCCAATCACATTTCTGACTTCCTTCGCTCTCTTATAAGATGTATGTTACGTAACTTGCCGGCTTTTCAAGATGAAGCAAAATAAAAAATAATGAGACAAGATGAAGACTCTTGTCTTTAAATTGCTCCGAATGGGACAAAGTTTGATGTAAATTTCGAGTTTTGAGTAAGCTCCGACTTCTCTCGACAGAATCTAGAGTAAGGAGGAAAATGTTGAACAAAATGTGGAGTAAGTTCAGACTTGACAAGTCTACCGGTTAATGGGATTTTCAGACCAAAGATTTCAATAATTACACAAATTTCGGATAAATTTTAAATTGAAAAAAATATAATGATTGGGGCACAAATCATTCATTCCCTCTCCCAAAAAACAAAAAAAACGTTCAAATTCTTCAAAATTTGTAAAAAGAAATAATCTTGCTTTAACTTATTCCAAAAGCTCAATAAGAAAGTTTATGATATTTGGCTCTAAAGTTGACCAAACATGTTTTAGGCACTTTCCAATAAGGGGCAACGAAATAAATAAGACTCTTGTCTTTAATTTGCAAGATGAAGACAAATTAAAATAATGCGGAAAAACAGTAAAAACACTAAAATTAATCTTAACGCTTAAAATTGCTCTGCAGCAATTTTTTTCAAGGACAGCCCAGGCAGGTACTCGACTTTTTTACGTAGCTCTTCTCGTAGATTTATTTTGCCCAAACGTTCATCTACAGCAGCCCAGAGGTCTCCTGTTTATAAATCAATTCAATTATGGAGTTCAATCTCACCGGATGTCCCGTTATTTCTGTCTGCAAAGGCAGTTATTCGTCGTGTATTTCCAGTTTACTAATTTCTCTCTCCTTCGTTTATTTTCCCTGTTTTCTCTTTTCCTAGTGTTTCTCCTTTTGTATTTTTCCCTTATATATCGTTATTATTATATATTTTTTTATTTTTTTTTTTACTGTATGATAGTGTTTATTCTCTTTAATCTTTATTTCATATATATTGTTTGATTTAGAGTAATATTTATGGTTGTTTTAGTGCTTTATTATTGTGTTGTAAGGCCCACAACAAGCCAAGCTTCTTGGGCCAAATAATTTTTCTTTATGTTTGTAATACAGTTTAGTATTAATAAAATGATTGATTGATTGATTGAATAAGCGAAGCTTTTAAGCCTAAAACAGTACAGCACAACAAAACAGAGCTCGAAAGGTAGGTATGTAAATAAAAACAAGAGAGAAAAGTTTTCCTCTGAGGACCCTGATATGCAGGGGCGGATCCAGGATTTTTTTACGCGGGGGGGGGGGCAAAATCGGTTGATCCGAAAAAAAATTTAGGGGGGGGGGGCAAATAGATTGATCCGATAAACTTGCGATAGGAGAAGGTTTAATTAACGCAAACTTGAATTAATTAAGTTTATCACAATACTTAAGACTACGCTAGGGTGGCGTCACCCCCTCTGGATCCGCCACTGCTTATATGTGGTGATTACTTGGGGAATATTGAATTTTGTAGTCTTAAGGTGCTTTGGCTTGGTTTAGGGACAATGATTTACAGTTATTAATGCTGAATTTGCTATATTTTGGACCTGATTTTTGGATTATTGAGTTGGATGTACTGTTTTGTCCTAGGTGATTGGATGGATGAGTAAGGTATAGAGCTTGTTCAAGTGCTCATTTACCTCAGTTACTAAATTAGGATTTTTTTTTTTTTTTTTTTTTTTTTTTTTTTTTTTTTATGAGGCCTGTTCAGTGAGGGAAAATTAAAGACTTTGGAAAAAAATTATCGAGGAGCCATGGGGAAATGTTCATGAGAGCTAAGAGGAAATGTTTAGGAGAGAAAAAAGACCTATCGACCATCTGCAGATGAAATCACTCTACTCTCACTAAACATATTCACTAGTAAATTATAGTTAACAATATTCCTTATATTAATAACTTATGCTATAATATTTATTCTTTATTTATGTTATAGAATATATATGTATAATAATGATAATTTATAGTTAACATCTAATTATAAATGTTTCAAGTATATATCATTTTCTCACTATTTGCTGGATTGGGAAATGTGTTCAAGCTTACTGAATTGTCTCAGCTTTTCTTATAATTCTTTCACATTGACTAAGCAGGGCTATCACAAAGATACCAGAGATAGCACTACCATGAAAGGGAAAATGTACCGAGAGCCGAGGGCTTATCCAGGATTACTTTTCGGGGGGGATATTATTGTTGAGGGGTTTACAAAAAACTTCACATAACGTCAGGAGAATATCTCCATTATATTGGGAGGGGAGCAAGAGGGGTCCATATCCGGATAGTCAAGGGGTATGGGATATATATTATTTTTTTCTCCACGTTATTGGGGGGGGCAAATCCCCCCCCCCAAACGAAACCCTTGCATAATCCATCAAAAATTTGTAGATATGCATTTTCTTTACTTTTTTTACAAGTCGGATAAACTTCCGGGGGGGGGGTTTAAAACCTTGTAACTCCTCCCCCTGGATATGGCCTTCCCAAGAGCAGAGTGTTTTGAGAAACAACGTAACGAAGGTAACTTTTCAAGAAGTTCACTTTGAAAAATGTACTAATTTGAAGAATTCAATGCGCGGTTACCTAAAAAAGTATCCTAGTGGTACAACTATCTGGCAACAGTAAATTACTCTAGTTTACATGAAGTCAGTAAGAATATAATCTTGTTCCTGATTGGTCAAATACTTTTAGCTGACCAATCATAAACCCTTTTATGTACTTAAGCTCATCAACGCAAAATCTTATGTAGCAATGTAAAAGGCCTTTTACTGGAGTTTCCATAAATTCAGAAGGAGAAACCAGATCGTAAAATAAATGTATGAGGACATACCTCTCCAGTAGCTAATAATTTAAAATCTAAACGAGAGATCTGGCTCCAGCTTCTCGGCTTTATTTACCTAAATCTCATCCCTCTGTCGGCACATTTGAAACCAACCTTCGATTCTATCAACCCCCTTAATGAAGCAATTGAAAATGTGTACTCAGACTTTTGTAGAATACCCACTAAATTCACTGCTTCGTGTCCGGTGATATGTCAGCGTCAACCCTGATCGTGTCAGAGATCTGTTTTGATTCCCAGAAGAAGGAATTTGGGAGACACGTAACGTCCCCTACCTGCAGGTCTCTTTACACGCATCGCTGAGTTGGATACACTTGGAAATATTACCATATCTAAGATCTTTTAGAGTCTTAAGGACGCTTCACCAATTCGGGTCAAATAAAAAAAAAAAAAAAAAAAAAAAAAAAAAAAAAAAATTCACAGAAATAAAATGACTACGGGCCGGATTCAATTTGCCATAATAAAATATAATAAGCAAAAATTGTATAAGAACATCTGGAGGTTCATGTAATAAAGTTGCGATTAGAAGACAATTGAACTTAAGTCCTCTCCTCTGACGACCTCAGAGATGACCTTTGTGTCAGGACACGACCTCTGACTCAGGACACGGTGTTTTAATAAGCTTTATGCTTCACGGAATTTGAGCACCATATCAGGAGGCAAAACTGCCTTTAAAAGGACAGTAACCATTTGTTTTTTCACCATATAAATGGTGAAAAATGATGTGAAAAATGGTTACTATGATGTGTTGATTGAGCTGTTTTTGTGATATTTTCCTGAGTTTACCTGCAGTCTGGAACTGTAAGGGAATTTTTTCCCGGGGGTGAGAAATTTTGAAATTTTTTCTTAAAAAAACAACTAATTGCACGAGTTGTCACTGTCTTGCATAGAGGCCTAGGTTCAAAATTGCTTTCAAGCGACAAATAAGCCAACAACTTAAAAGGGAAAAAATGGAGTAGCAATTCGCGCCTTTCAGGGAAGGGAAATTTCAATTTGAGCATTAAAGGAAATTCCTTCTGAAAATTGAGATGCCAATCCTAAGAATCCGTAATCACGTTCATTATGGAATCTTTATTCCTTAAATCAAACATGAATTTTCATATTAGGAAAAATATTCTATGTTGTAGCTAAAAAAATTTCTTCAACAAATTTGTCATAATTTATTATAATAAATAAAAATAGACCAAAACAACAGTCTCAGTTATGTTATTACTGCAGAAGCTATAGCACACCTTGGCCGGATTTTTAGAAAACTTACAAGTTATTAGCAGGAGTTTTTTAACAGTCAATTCTCTGTATCTGGTTGTATCAGAACACTTCCACACCCTAAATTTTTTATAGGTTTGAAAATCGCCATTTCATGGGTTTTAATGTAAATTTATAAGCTTTCTAATCCATTTTAAATTTTTTTTTTTTTTAAAAATTTTTTAACAGTATTTGTATTTATAATTTTTTACTTACAATAAATAATTCCTAAGAGTTGAATATCAATATAATATAATTAAAGAATGTCTTGACTTCTGAAGGGGGGGGGGAGGTGAGAAATTAAAGAAAAAGCAACAAAAACAAACAAATAATGTACAAAATCTAGAAACTACGTGTAAATGATAAGAATATCAGGATTTCATGGAGGTATTATATCTTAAAGTCCCCCATCTCTGCGTATATTCCGCTTGTATAGTCAATATTAGTTGCACTAAGCCAAAGTATAATCATCTACTGAACAAGTACAGTCAAAACTCTCCAAAAGTGACCCCGCGTACCTCAGCGCCTCTAGAGAGAAAATGTTGTACTACTTAATCGCTCCGAGCCAATAAATTAAATTTAATACAGCTTTTACGGAACAAGTATAATCACCTACGGAACTTGTGATTTAGTCGCCAGGTTCGCATAGGTATGGAATCGTCTCCGGAGACGCGGACAAAGGGGTCACTTTTTTTGTGTGGAGAGGATAGGTTTTGTCAGTACTTGTTCAGTATGTGTTTATACTTTGTACTAAGCGGCACAGCTATATGGGCTTATATGCATCTGCTACATATAAAGGCAGAATTTCTGGGAAAAAATGATATTTTTTCTTAGAATATCCTGGCAAGAAAGAGTAATCACCCTTTTTTTCCCCTCTCCCCTTAGAGTCAATTTAACCCTTCCATTCAAAAACAGGATCCTGGCTACCGCTGTTATAGGTTCAGGGAATCGCAATTTTGCAGTTTTACATTATTTGTATCGGAAACATCGCTTCTAATACTGTATATTCAATTATTTAGATTCACATAAGCATCAGAGTATGTGCCTACGTATGAAATGAAAATCTTCAGAAATTGATGGTCTGTATAACCCAGGGCATCTTTTACCTATGATCAGAATAACTATAATTTTCGCAATACCAAAATCATATTCAAGTTCCTTTTACTCCTTGTGTAAGGTCAGATTTTAATCCTTTAATGGTGAGTCATATTGTATGGGATGAGTCGCCTGAATCAGCTCGAAGGTGCAACGAATTCGGTTTGTTAAAAAAAATTTTAAAAAATTCTTTGGCTTCTTAGAAATAATTTTTATCAATTTATTTGTGTTACTCATATATTTATTATTATTTTATTGGAGTCTTTTAGTCTATTTGATTAATTTAGTCTATTTAATGTATTTAGTTTTGTTTTCTATAGTTTTTGTTTTATTTATATTTTTCCTTTCTTCTCCTTTTTTCTCTTCTTTCTCTGAGTAAGTGATTATTTAGAAAAAAAATTCTTTTTTTTTCTCTGAGCAAGTGACTCGTTTTTCTTCCCCCTTCTTCACAGGTCAATGAGCCTTTGGGGAATAGTAAATTATAATTATCGTATGTGCATTTTAGGATGATTAAATCTGTTCTTATCTTACCAGAGTCAAGATGAGCCGTTTTACAAAACTATCAGAAATCAAGAGGTGATGGCCCATCCATTTTTATGAAAGCTTCATTTTGATAGGGTCTCTCTTCGTATCGCAGTACGCAGAGAAGGTGCTCTGATTGCCCTACATTGAATGGGGTCCCTAGTCCTCCAATTTGCAGTATAGGAGGTTTCACCAACCGGGAGAAAAGATAACTCCTCAGAAAATCGTAACCCAGTCCCCAGCACTCATCATCTACTCTCCAGAGATTTGCACTTTCAACAAATCAGCTTACCTTACCTTAAATCAGCACTTTCAACAATCAGCTCCCTAATGTTGAGAAAGAGGAGTATAAGATGTGGTCTAGTAATCCTTACCTTATTGATTCCTCTGCGAAATCAAAGTTTTCGTTTCATAATTGAGAGAATGTGATATGCCTCGCCTTTTTCTTGCTCCTATTCCTCCTGAAACCTCTGTTACATCTCTTATTTATTTATTTAAGAAGAAGAAGAAGAAGAAGAAATCAGCTTACCTTACGCTCCCTAATGTTGAGAAAGAGGAGTATAAGATGTGGTCTAGTAATCCTTACCTTATTGATTCCTCTGCGAAATCAAAGTTTTCGTTTCATAATTGAGAGAATGTGATATGCCTCGCCTTTTTCTTGCTCCTATTCCTCCTGAAACCTCTGTTACATCTCTTATTTATTTATTTAAGAAGAAGAAGAAGAAGAAGAAATCAGCTTACCTTACGCTCCCTAATGTTGAGAAAGAGGAGTATAAGATGTGGTCTAGTAATCCTTACCTTATTGATTCCTCTGCGAAATCAAAGTTTTCGTTTCATAATTGAGAGAATGTGATATGCCTCGCAACAGTATTATAAGTGGGATTTGGCTCAAAACGAAGCGCCATTTTGCTAAGGTTTAAAGACAACATCCGGTCAAATTTATTGCCAAGTTATCGAGGAAGGACACTAGCTATCCAAATTTTGTTTGGAAAGTAATGAAAATATCCAAGTCAAAAGTTTGTGAAACGCCAGAAATTGCATTTGGCCAGTGGTTAAATCATTTTTCAGCTTAATTTGTTGAGCCCGATTCAACTATATAGTGAAAAATCTAGTGAAAAGAAATGGAGCTGGAAGATCGTCTAATCACTAAGCAGTCTGCAATTCTGATATGTATTTTGCAAAAAAAAAAGATATCTCGTGGTGCTGACTCGATTTATGCTAAACATTTCGAGTCCAGCTCTGCGTTGTTAATTGAACACATAAATTATTCTTTTCCAGATGATTTTTTGCTCCGGCTTAGTGTCTGATTTGTTCAGAACCAGAGTAAAAATTCCGGTTCTGAATAAGGGAAAGCCAGTTGACCAGTGATCGTCTCTCAAGGCCTGTTACCACCTCTCCAGTTCTGTGTAAAGTATTCGACTTACTAGAGGTTTTCTGAAGTTTGTGTTTAGTGTTATACATCAGACAAGCAGTTTGGTTCTAAACACGGTAAAGGTCGTTACCAAACATCCCCTGGTGGCTAATCTGTTACTTCTACTAAAATAATTATGTTATTTCTTTTGCTGGGTTGGACATGGCTAGAGCCTTTGATTCGGCGAATCATACGCATATTCTTCTGATGGCCCATATGCGCGGTGATAATAGTTCTGTCGTTTGTGCTTTGAGTAATATGTATAAGAAATCACATGATATTTTTGAGTTTACTGTTTTGCCTCGTAAGGTTGACCGTAGCGCACCTATTGCAGTTAAAAAGGCACTAGAGAGGGTGCAGTTATATCCAGGGTTGCCACCACGGTCAGTTCCTAAAGTGCTACAATTGCCCTAATTTGCGTGCTACACAGCGATGTTTAGTGCTACAGTTAAAAAAATGACTGAAATAGGGCTAAAATAGCACTTTCGGGCTACAGGTAGCAACCCTGAGCACATGTTACAATCCTCCACATAATGAAATAGCACCTATGTTTTATATATGACAACCCTGGTTACTTCACCTTCTCTGTTTAACAACATTGTCACCGAGCCAAAAGGGGAGGTTTTAACTACTCGTTAATATTTGATTTTACTTCGGCACATTTTGCTGATGATACGCTTTAAATTAGGAAATCATCCTAATATGATGTAATATGGGAATGGAGGGTTTGCTGCATATTATAGTAGGGTGCCAGCAGCTTTCCATTGAAGGAGTTTTTTTTAAGCCAAAACTCTGGAGTTCCTAGGGACCCTAAAGACAGCTTTAAAAAGGACAATCCTTCAGGCTTACTGATAAATTAATGAAGCTGTAAAGAAAGGAAAGCAAGTCAAGTGTAGGTTTTTCGGTTTTTTTTCTGTTTTGTTGTTTTTTGGGGGGAAGGGGAAAGAAGATTATTTTTCAGGTTTTTGCATTGTGATGTGTGTTTTAGAACACTGCTTTGTATGGCCTTGTTTCTCTTATATTAAAACTTATTATTATCATCCTTCATATTAGTAGAACAGGCCAGAAACTGAAGAAAATTTTAGGATTCCTGACAATTAGTTTCAGCATACTGATTTTCAATTCAATAAGACTGAGTTTTAGGCCTAAAATAGCCGCACCGATTGCTTGTTAAATGTCCAATTAGGTGTTAAATGTCCAAGCACAATATACATTGAAGTATCTTGGCGTTCCAATTGGGTCAAATCTTTGTGGTGTACGATGACTTTTAAAGCAATTTTTTGTTCATAGATCTAGGAAAGCGTATGGTCTATTAGTTGCACTAAAGTTTAAATGTAATCGTCACATCCTAGTTAGGGTGTATAATGCAGTCGTTGTTCCACATTTACTCGCCCTTGCGCTATTTTTTTTTTCGACATTAAATTCATTCAAAGTTGTTTTTACAAGTATGCGACATATTTTTTTGGCTGCCTCCTTGGACTAGAAAACATTTTTCTTCATCGCTATAGGGTGTTGCTAAATCTATGATCGCGGTGCAAAAAAGAAATGAGAGGTACTGAAAGCAGTTTAATGGTGGAAGCACCTTCGAAACTGTCCTGCATTGACTGTATCATATTTTTTATTTATTTTTTATAATTAATTGTACTTGTTCCATGATCTTTTTTTCTATTGATTACTTCATTAGTGATCAGTGTTGTTGTTATCCTTTATATTGATGATGGACAGTCAATTTGTACACACATTCTGTGTTTTGCGGACAAATGGTGGGATCATACGAAAATACGGTTAATTTTATTTAGGAATTTAGAGAAAATTAAAATCTGTCTGCGCTGCGATATCTCTACTTATGCGCAAAACTTTACCCAGAACACAGTAAAATCTGCTTGGATAAATGCATATTGACAAATTATTTCAGCTGTGACGAAACAAGAAACTTCACGTGACAGGGAATTTGAAATAGTGCCTGTAATGAAGTATGTGTCACATGCAATGGATGAAAAATCCAAGATTTCTGAATAATTTCCCTTGGTTTTAATGTTACACTTGTACTGCGGAAGCGCAGAAGTGAAGCGGTAAGAACTTAGTTTTAAAAGCCCTGTTTGACTCTAAAAGTCTAGCTACTTTCCTAGGCTTACAATTTTTCTAATTTTTAAAATATGGCCTTAGATCTTTACTGTGATTGGGCAATCAGAAGAAATACGCCTGAAAGTTGAACATGGCCTAATTCGCCAGATTGCGACTCTAAATTTTACTTTTCTTATGTTTGTGATTCCTCTAACTTCAACTCCACTTTCTTCGCATCTCTCCATGTTTCTGAAGCAGCCAAATCCACTCGCAAAAGCCAGTGTGTAGGAATATATGGTTCGAATCAGAATCCTTGATTTAAAAAGAAAAACGCACCCTTTAGAAGTCCCAGGAGGGGAGAGATATAACTTTATATCAATGGCAAGTGTCTTTGAGTCAAGGCAAAACCCATACAGGAACCCCTTTACATATAGCCTACAAATTAAAAAAAAAGTCCTATGCAGAAACAAAGTCCTATAAAAATTCAAACTCAAAACGATCAGAAATCATGAGACCCAAAACGAACAGAAATTAAAATAAATGATGAAATCAAATGTAAAGATAACATATACTGATATGAATGAATAAATAAATCTTGAAATGAGTAAAAATAAAACTGAATGTTCGAGTAACACAAAAAACAAACACAAATTGCTACATACACGAGTTTGGCTATTGCCCCCTTTCCCCTCTCCTAATCGTAAAAGTTACAATATCAATTGTGTCACTTGCGTTTAATTGAAAAATATATTTGTTTTGAACAGTGTACTTTAATTTTCAAACATCAAAAAAAAATAAATAAATCACTGTGTAAGCAAAATGACTGGAAAGAAGTAATGAAAAGAAGTTAAATATTTAATATATAATACCATAATGAGATTACTGGAAATCTCAACGATTCAATATTTTACTTAACTATGATGCTTTTTTTCAACTTTATAAATATACAAATTTTTAATAATATTGTTCGTTTTCAGTAAAGCGCAAATGACACATTAGGCTGTAGAACTTTTTCGGTTATGGGACGGGGAAGGGAGCAGTAGCCAAAATCCAT
Source organism: Artemia sp. Qi Xiang Cuo (assembly GCF_049724085.1). Taxonomy (NCBI): domain Eukaryota; kingdom Metazoa; phylum Arthropoda; class Branchiopoda; order Anostraca; family Artemiidae; genus Artemia; species Artemia sp. Qi Xiang Cuo. The sequence goes on along the minus strand of NC_142797.1, from coordinate 19,380,248 downwards.
TTTGTACTTTTTGTTGTTCCTTTGAAATTAGAGTTGAATATCCAATTTGATTTTTACCAAGATTTATTTATTCTTGTATATCAGTATATGTTATCTTTATGTTTGATAGGATCATTTATTTTGATTTCTGTTCGTTTTGGGTTCATTTAATCTTTGATAGTAACTTATGGTCGTTTTGAGCTTGAATTATTATAGGAATTTATTTCTACTGGTCTTAAGTTTAATATGGCTGTTTAATTTCTTCGAAAACTTTTTTTCCAGACAGTATATTGAGAATTAATTTGTGTTCCTTTATTGTTGCCAATTTTTATTTTTGGCTAGTATAATGAATATTTCTCCAGCTTTCCAGGTCTTCGGCTTAACAATTCGAATATCCGATTCTAGTTTGAATTCTTAAATTGCGTAAGGTCATCTGGGCATTGGCTTTGATTTAATTGAATATAATTATTGTATAAATTTCATTCAATTTGAAATCAAGATTTAAAACTGTTCTTGGACTAGGATTTGAATTCAACAATAATTAGAGATAACATAATCCAAGGAATCCTCCTAGGAGGATGTTCAAAATATTACATATGGATGTATATGGCATAGTTGAATAAATAAATATCAGAGACATTACTCAGCTCTCTTTATTTCTGAATCTTTGGACTCCATAATTTGTGACTTTGACCTGAGCGTTTGTTAGTTGTTGCAGACACGCCCTTTTGACAACCAGGATGCACATAGGGTCTTATGATTGAGTTCAATATTCTCTGAAGTTTCAACTTTATACCCTTAACTGTTATTCAGATATTACGCACACCATGGGATCCAGCTGGATCTATGTAGTATAATTTGACTTAGTTCAACATCTCCTGAGAGTTTCAACTATACACCATTAGCCGTTCCTGAGACATTACAGATACTCCCTTTTGGCAACTGGGATGCACATAGTTGGATTTTATTAAGTTCAACATCCCACTCAACATTCTCTGAAAGCTTCAACTTGGTCGTCTTAAGTATTCCTAAGTGATTGCAGACATACCATTTTTGACGACCAGGATGCATGTGGTGTCTTTTAGTTTAGTTCAACATTCCAATCAACATATCTTGAAAATTTTAACTTAACAATATAAGCCGTTCCTAAGGTATTGCAGCTACGCCCATTGATAAATGGGATGCATATAGTGTCTTTAAGTTCAACATCCCCCACAACATTCTCTGAATCTTTCAACTTGATGCCCTTCCCTAACTGTTTTTGAAATATTGAAGATATTCCGTTTTGACAACGTTGATGCATGTAGTGTCTTTTGTTTTGCTTAAAATCTCCCTTAGTATTCCCTGGATGCTTCAAATTTACACCCATAACCGTCCTTGAGATCAGTATAGATTCGGCCAGATACGTTCTATTGACATCTTGGATGCATCTAGTATCTTTTGATTTAGTGCAACATTTCTTTCAACCTTCCCTGCAATTTTCAGCTTAATAACCTTAGCCATTCGTGAGATATTGCAGGTAATCCCCTTTTGCCAACCTGGTTGCACTTTACCATTTTGGCAAGCAGGATACAAATAAACTCTTTTGATTTAGTTCAATTGTTCTAGCTGTGGTAGTAGAAGTTGAAGTAGTATTTGCAGTCGCCATCGAAGTGGTAGTAGCAGCACGTGATAGTAGTGCCAGTCAAGCAGTAGTTCCAGTTGCAGTCATGACTTTTTGCGTTCGCTGTTCAAAACATTGTGCTCGCAGTTGCAAGTAGTCGCAGTCACAGTTATAAATGGTCAAAGTTGCAAATAGTCGCAATAGCAGGCGAGTTTGCATTCAAGTTCAAAGTCACAGATAATTGAAGTCCGTAGTCATATGTTATTACAATCGAAAGTAGTCATAGCCGCAAGTAGTGATGGTCACAAGATATAGTAGTAGCAAATTTTCAAACATCAACAAAAATTAAATAAATCACTGTGTAAGAAAAATAACTGGAAAGAAGTAGTGAAAAGAAATTAAATATTCAATATATAATACTAAAATGAGATTACTGGAAATCTCAACGATACAATATTTTACTTAACTATGATGCTTTTTTCAACTTTACGAATATACAAATTTTTAATATTATTGTTTGTTTTCAGTAAAGCTCAAATGACACATTAGGCTGTAGAACTTTTTCGGTTAGGGGACGGGGAAGGGAGCAGTAGCCAAACTCCATTTTGTAGTTTTTGTTGTTCGTTTGAAGTTAGAGTTGAATATTCAATTTGATTTTTACTAAGATTTATTTATTCTTGTATATCAGTATATGTTATCTTTATGTTTGATAGGATCATTTATTATGATTTCTGTTCGTTTTGGGTTCATTTAATCTTTGATAGTATTTTATGGTCGTTTTGAGCTTGAATTATTATAGGACTTTATTTCTACTGGTCTTAAGTTTAATATGGCTGTTTACTTTCTTCGAAAACTTTTTTCCAGACAGTGTATTGAGAATTAATTTGTGTTCCTTTATTGTTGCCAATTTTCATTTTTGGCTAGTATAATGAATATTTCTCCAGTTTTCCAGGTCTTCGGCTTAATATTTAGAATATCCAATTCTAGTTTGAATTCTTAACTTGCGTAAGGTCTTCTGAGCATTGGCTTTGATTTAATTGAATATAATTATTGTATAAATTTCATTCAATTTGAAATCAAGATTTAAAACTGTTCTTGAACTAGGATTTGAATTCAACAATAATTAGAGATAACAAAATCCAAGGAATCCTCCTGGGAGGATGGATGTTCAAAATATTACATATGGATGTATATGGCACAGTTGAATAAATAAATATCAGAGACATTACTCAGCTCTCTTTATTTCTGACTCTTTGGACTCCATAATTTGTGACTTTGACCTGAGCGTTTGTTAGTTGTTGCAGACACACCCTTTTGAAGACCAGGATGCAAATAGGGTCTTGTGATTAAGTTCAACATCCCCCTCAATATTCTCTGAAAGTTTCAACTTTATACCCTTAACTGTTATTCAGATATTACACATACCATGTGATCCAGCTGGATCTATGTAGTATAATTTGATTTAGTTCAACATCTCCTGAGAGTTTCAACTATACACCATTAGCCGTTCCTGAGACATTACAGATACTCCCTTTTGACAACTTGGATGCACATAGTTGGATTTTATTAAGTTCAACATCCCACTCAACATTCTCTGAAAGCTTCAACTTAGTTGTCTTAAGTATTCCTAAGTGATTGCAGACATACCATTTTCGACGACCAGGATGCGTGTGTTGTCTTTTAGTTTAGTTCAACATTCCAATCCACATATCTTGAAAGTTTTAACCTAACAATATAAGCTGTTCCTAAGGTATTGCAGCTACGCCCATTGATAAATGGGATGCATATAGTGTCTTTAAGTTCAACATCCCCCACAACATTCTCTGAATATTTCAACTTGATGTCCTTCCCTAACTGTTTGTGTAATATTGAAGATATTCCGTTTTGACAACGTTGATGCATGTAGTGTCTTTTGTTTTGCTTAAAATCTCCCTTAGTATTCCCTGGATGCTTCAAATTTACACCCATAACCGTCCTTGAGATCAGTATAGATGCGGCCAGATACGTTCTATTGACATCTTGGATGCATTTAGTATCTTTTGATTTAGTGCAACATTTCTTTCAACCTTCCCTACAATTTTCAGCTTAATAACCTTAGCCATTCGTGAGACATTGCAGGTAATCCCCTTTTGCCAACCTGGTTGCACTTTACCATTTTGGCAAGCAGGATACAAATAAACTCTTTTGATTCAGTTCAATTGTTCTAGCTGTGGTAGTAGAAGTTGCAGTAGTATTTGCAGTCGCCATCGAAGTGGTAGTAGCAGCACGTGATAGTAGTGTCAGTCAAGCAGTAGTTCCATTTGCAGTCATGAGTTTTTGCGTTCGCAGTTGAAAACATTGTGCTCGTAGTTGCAAGTAGTCGCAGTCACGGTTGTAAATGGTCAAAGTTGCAAATAGTCGCAATAGCAGTCGAGTTTGCATTCAAGTTCAAAGTCACAGATAATTGCAATCCGTAGTCATATGTTATTACAATCGCAAGTAGTCATAGCCGCAAGTAGTGATGGTCACAAGATATAGTAGTAGCAAATAGTTGCAGTCGTAAGTAGTCACATTTGCAAGTAGTCACAGTACCAACTAGTCATAGTCGTAACTACAAGTAGACTTAGTTGCAGTCGCAGTCACAAGTAGTCGCAGTCGCTAGTATTTACATTCGCAAGTCGTAAGTATTTTTAGAAGTATTTGCACTCGAAGATGTAATTATTCATGGCCGCAGTAGCAAGTAGTCGTAGTTGCGAGCAGTTGCAATCGCAGAGGTCGTCACAAGTAGTCGCAGTCACAAGTAATCACAGTCCCAATCGCAAGTAGTCATAGTCACAGTTGTAAATAGTCACGGTTGCAAGCAGTTGAAGCAGTAGTCACGGTAGTAGTAGAAATAGCGGGCCTGAAAGTTTTGAGTTAATACCGTTAGCTGTTTCTAAGGTATTGGAAGTTCGCTCTTTTCATAGTCTGGATGTACATAGTGTCTTTTTATTTATCTTAACACCACCCTTCAAAATTTTCTCCTTTTCTGACACATCCAGGATGAAACATCCCACCCCATTTCCCTATGATAAATCCTATATGTGAACAATAGAAAAATTGCATAATCTACAATCCTTTCCTCGGAGGTTGTTCCTGAGATATTGCTGATGTGCCCTTTCAGAGCCAGCATGTAAATAGTGTATTTTGATTTTGTTCAACATACCACCTCAACTTTTCCTGAAAGTAGTTGCAAGTAAAAGTGCTCCCAAGTAGTTGCAGTCACAGTCGTAAGTAGTCGCCGTCGCAAGTAGTCTTAGTTGAAGTCGCATCTACTTTCCACCATTCATAATTTTCTTTGCAGTCACAAGTAGTCTCGGTCGCAAGAAGTCATCCTTGGAGTCACATTAGCAGTAACAGTAGCGGCCCTGACAGTTTCAAGCTAATACTGCTGACCGTTTTTAAGATGTTGCAGATATGTCTTTTGATAACCTGTATGCACATAGTATCTTTTGATTTAATCTAACATATCCCTAAACATTACCTGAAATTTTATTTCAATACCCTTAGCTTTTTTGAACACACCCAGGATGAAACATCACTCCTCTCTGAATAACAAATCATGTATATAAAATGGGAATCCTGCATGATAAACACTCCTTTCCTACGGGGCTGCTGGGGCATGCCATTCCTAAAGGCTTAATTGTTAGAGCTTTTGACTGTTTTGAACAAAATGCCTTTTCAGAGTTTCTATTACTGTTGAGGAGAGACTGGTTGACCTCTGATTACTCTTTAATATCCCCTCAACATGCCCTGAAAGTTTCACCTCAATACCCTTAGCCGTTCCTTAGGTATTGCTGATACGTCCATTTAACAACCGGTCCTGCCTATTGTGTGTTTTGTTTTTGTTCGACTTTCCCCCTCAATATTTCCTAAAAAATCACCCTTATATCTTAAGTCTTGTTTGGGATCCAGGACTCAACATGCCCCCTTTTCCCAATAACAAGCCTTATATGCTAGCAATGGGCAACTTGCATATCTTACAATCCTTGCTCCATGGGCTGCGGGGGGTTAAGTCATCTCTGGGGGCATAGCTATTTAGCCTTAAGACTATTTTAAACCAGATACCTATTTAAAATTTTGATCGGATGTCCTTGGAGGGAAGGACACTAAAAAGGGAGAGAGAGGAGGGATGATCCCCTTGTCATACCCTGAAAGTTTCAATTTAGCGCCCTTGGCCGTCCCCTAGGTATTCTTGATACGCCCCTTTGACAACCAGCATGCGCATACAAACATGCCCCCAATAAAAAACCTAATAGGTAAAGAACGGGGAAGTTTGCACAACTTACAGTACTTGCCCCAGGGGCTGTGGGGGCTATGTCAACCCTGGAGGCATTCATTTGACCTTTGGACAATTTTGAACAACATTGCTGTCTGAAAATTTGTCCTGGTGTCGTTTAAGGGAAAAGGCATGGGAGGGGGGCTAGTTGCCATCAAAACACTCTTGACTCTTGACAAGGGCACTAGAAATTTCGATTTTCTATCGAATGAGCCCCCTCTAAAGTTTATACGACCACTGCTTCCATATGAAGTGGCTCGGGGAAAAAAATGATAATAATACATTGAAGCCTTACGGCTCTTTACTATAGGTAACCTAGAGTGTTGCCTCTGCTCGTATTAATGCATCGAAGGTGTAAAACAAACTAACATGGTCGGGTCAGGGGCAACCTCGTTGGAAGAGGGTGGGGCTATTTGACTTATGGGGAACTAAATTCTCTTGTTCAGAATAGGTATAGTCTAAGAAGAGGTTCAGCTAAATTGCCTTGCCCAAGAATTCATACTGAACGATCCAGCTTTTCTCCAGAAAATTTAATAATAAAGTTTTGGAACATTTATGAAGGTTTTGTAGATTTATATTCTTCTATTTCGCTTTCTAAAAATAATTTAAAACTATATCCAATAGATAATTATTAATTAATATGAAGTCATCGTTGCCGGTGCTGGCGTTTATTTATATTAAGTTTATTATTTGATTTGGAATGTGGGCTGTGAGATGAATGTTGTGTCTTATTTTCTTTGTTATGATGTGAATTAATATTTTATATTATTATTTATTTTTCATTATTTCTATAATCTTATTTATTTTTTCTTCTAAGGGTGCCGGTTTCGAGTATAAATCACTTTGTAGGCAGCCTTTTGGATTATTTTTCTTTTTTGTTGTATAATGTATTATAGTGTTATGAGTGTAATTAGTTTGAAAATTAAAAGAACTTGAACTTGAAACAGTCAAGGCAAATCTCCCCAATTTAAAAAAGGATGAGAACGCCTATGTATTTGCAACTAGTAGGTTAACTAGAGAAATTTTTCTCACTTTCTAACTCATTCGGGAAAAGAAGTTAAAAAATATATCTTGTCATTTTGGCCACAACGACAAACAATCCTAATATTCTAATTTCAAGGTTGTTCTGGGTAGGATACTGAACACTCCTGCTATAGGTAAAAGACGTATTTTACCGAAAAAGACGTAGATAAAAGACATTCCTGCTATAGACCTACTTATCGACATTATTTAGTGAGCGGCAATCTCATTCCATAATCTTGCTCATTCTGCAATCATCAACTGAGAGTTACTTCCCTGAAAATTTTAGAACCAAATTTCGTTTTCTGAACAATTGTCAAAGAGATAAATGATTTATTTAGAATTTAGACTATTGGAGTTTTCGTAAAATTTATATTGTCAAATTTTGTTATTATTAAGTTCTGACCATATCGAATCTATTTTTTATGTATTTACTTTATTTCCATGAAACGCTTGATTTTCAATAAAATTCACAGTTTTCCTTTATATTTGACTCTTTCTGCTTTTTTTGTATCTACTGATCCAATCCCGATAAATTAAAGTTTTGCTTTGGACCCCACAAGACCCCATTTTCAGTGGGGGGGGGGGTGATTGAGCGATGTTTCTAAGGAGTGGCAAAATGTTCAGAATATTCTAAAGGCAATAGAACTTTTGAGACACCTACATGTTTCTAAATAAGATTTTTCAAAATGAAGAAAGGACATTTTTAGGCGTGGGAGATTCAGGACGTCACTCAACTGTGAGAAATGAAATCTATGATTGCAAAAGAAGTACTCTTGGGTAATCCTGACACAGGACATGTATTGGTCTCCAAATGTTTAGAACAAAAGAAATTATCCTCCAACTGGCTTCTCTGCTATAGTCATGGAAAATCACGGAGAAAGCAATTTGAGCTTCGTAGTCAACATTTGGTCACTATTGGAGTCGTAAGAAACACACCTCTCACATCAGAAGCGAGAATAGAGTTCTTAAAATAGGTAGAGTCTGACTATGGATTTTTCATAACCAGTTCTTTTGATCTCAATCTTATACGATTGAGAAAAGTGGTTATTTTAAAGTTAAAAGATAAAATTTGTAACTGAAATATCGATGTTTTAAGTTGAAATTCTTGTTCAAGAATTTTCTGAATCCAGCAAATAAACCCGCTATCAACTCGCAACTCTTCACTATGAAAGCCGACTTTGATAGCCGCAAATTGATTTCAAGCCACCCAAAAAGCTGAGAGGGTCTTTTCAATCTTTTCCCTGAAATGGAAAATTCTGAGACTCGTTAAAATAGTATAAAAGAAGCGTTAACCGTTAAGAAGTATAAAAGAAGCGTAAAATAGCCAAACTAAGCGTTATTTCAAACCATTTTATGACGTTCCTGTAATTCATTGCTTAATATGTTGGTATGTAACAAAATAAGAAAACAGAAGGGGACGGGAGACGAGGAATATTCCCTTCTTAAAAAACAAAATTTTAGAATACTTGAAGGTGTAAAATTTGATACTTGAAGGTGTAAAAGCATAGCATATATTAAATACGTAACTAACCTAGGTACCTTTTTCCCCTTCTAAACCCCAAAAACCAACAGTTTAAATATCGTAAACGCAATGAAAACCACGCTCTGCATTGCATTACTCTATAGCGGTCTCTTGAATTAACCCGTCTGGAGCAGGTTTTCGTGACTGGTTTCCTTGTAAAGGCCCATCTAATGCACTAGTACCTAAAAAGTACATTTGGTCCTTGCAATCCTTTTTTCCTTCTTGAAGGAAGAGAAAAGGGAGTACCGTCCACTGATGGATACAGGGGGGGGGGTTGGGACCCTGGGACTCCCAAGATTTTTCCGGCGCCATCTTATCCTGTTTTTTCTTTTTTGCACTTATTTTTAGAATAAATTTGTCAATTTGGTCAATTATTGGCACCTTTGCCTCCCCCCCCCACCCCCAAGATTTTTCTCATCGGTGTCCTTGTCGCATTGGGCTTCCCCCAAGATTTTGCTCTAGATCCGCCCCCGGTGCCGTCCCTAAGACCAAGTAGTAAACAGGGGAATGTAAGTTCAAAATTTCTCTTTTTGTCGCCACATTATTTTTGTGTATTTTTCTCTGCTCTTTCTTGTTTTTCTACATTTTTTTCCTTTTTGTTTGTGTCTTAAATAAATAAATAAATCAAAACTGTCAAATGTTATCTTTGTAGTATTTTACTCCTTAGTTACAACGGAAGATTGAGCTATGTGCAAAATCATGGATTTGAGATAATTGGGTTCAAAGTCTCTTTTTTTCGCCTTTTTTTTCTTATAATGCCTTGTACATTGTAATTGATGTTTTTTGGTTTTGATTTATTTATCCATTGTAATTTTTAATCTTTTTAAGCTTATAACTTGTTTGTCTTACTTTTGCCTCTTTTTATTATCAATCTTTGTTGCTAAAATTTATAAAAAAGAATACCCCCTCAAACTAAATAATACCCCCTAAAGCATATCCCCTCAAACTAAAATAAAACAAAACATTTTCTACGTATATATAGTCCTTGTAGAAACCTGCAGCTCGTATCATATTTGTTTCTCTCTCAAAAAAGCGTAGAAGCTGAAATAAGTGGAAAGCATAGGCTCATAAAAATGACATTCGTCGAAGTACAAATAGAAAAGGAACAACAACTAAAAGAAGCATAAAAACTGGAAAGCTGTTGAGCCAAAAAATGTCTCACATTCGTTACATCAGGTAGGTATTAACAGTTAACATTCACACTGGTTTCGCATCATATATTTCACAATATTTCTACATGTCTCTAAATAGGGGGAGGGTAGCAAGGCCGTATCTTGGGGGGAGGTTAGGGATTTACCCCCCCCCCCTCATATGTAACAGAAATGACGAAATGTGACAACAAAAATCAATATAAACAAATTTTTGAAGCGCTTTTTAAAGTTTTTCGTCCCCCCCCCCAAAAAAAAAGAAAATCTATTGTAACCCCCTGAAAAAAATCCTGGATATAGCCCTGTAGGGTAGAACCCCATAAACCCTCCCTTCCTTACGCTTAACCTCAGCCTTTTTTGTTTCATTACTTCAATTTTTTAAAATCGCTTTTGTCCTGCTTAGTTCAAATAAATTCCTACGAATGAAGAGTGGTTGGGAAGTAAATCTTCCTCCATATATATGCAAAGAGTCTCTCTCGAAAAGTGAAACTGTCTTTTGTAGAATAGCAAGGAATCTCGAACATGCGCTTATTGAAATAAAATTTCATTTTGTTATTTTTAAAGATGTTATTTAATTTTTGATCTAATGAAGATTTCGGATGTTAGTTTATTTAATTTTTGATTTTTTTGTGCGCACGACCTCTTTTTGAATTTCAATACAGTTACCCTATACTCTAACCCTTATACTCTATAACCCTATACTATACTTATCCTATACTATACTATAACCCTATACTCTATAACCCTTTGGGGTGAGAAAGTTTCTGGCGGAGAATGTTATGATACTCCGAAAGTGCGTGAAAGGTTTTAGAGTATAGGCTCTATATTAAGAAGCAATGGTACCACTTCGGGGGGGGTATTAATTTGTGCCCCTGTATTTTTTTCCTTCCCTAAATTAAAATTTTTTTTTTTTGCATTTTTCTTGAAAATACCCTTTTATTAGTATTTTCTGTGAAAAAAAACTGCTCACCTCTAGATTTTTGAACACCCCCCCCCCCAGCTTCTCTGGAAGGTTTCACATTTAATAGGCTCCAAATTAGAGGAAATTCTTTTTTTTTTTCTCGATGGTGTATAGAATTTAAAAATAACTGTTCTATAGTGAAACTTAATAGAACGCTAACTGTGGAAGAAACAGAATCTAAATAAGAGCATATCCTTCTGCTTTTTTTTTTCAGTGATACGCACAATTTTGGAGTTACATCAAGCAGCCCAGTAATGAAAAATACGCCAAATATATGTTAAAATTTTATTTTGTGGCCTTGATAATGAGATAAGTGACCCCAGAACTGGAACTTTGCAGGACGTAACTAACGAAACTTACGATTACGGCTGCGATAAACAAAAGTTTGAAGGTAGAAGACCACGCTTGTATTTCTAAAAGAGATAAATGTTTTTCTTGGAAATGTTTACTTTGCTACTTGTTTATTTTATGAGCGACACAACTGTCCTTTTAAATATTTACTGCATGATCAATCGATGGTTTTAATTCAAATTCCGTTGGAACAAAAAATGGCAACGAGAAAAAAAATAAACTATCGCGAAAGCTGCTTCAGGCTCATTCACCATGAGGTTTCACTAATTCCGGGAAATAGCTAGCACTAATTTGAAATAATCAGAGTTTTCCATAAGAATTTTGAGCCAATCAAATATTTATTGGATTTACATTAATTTAACACTAGCTAGTTGTCGGCATTAGCAAGGTTTCATTGTGAGTGGGCCTTTAGAGGAACCGAATTTCAAATTATAAGGAATTCTCCAATTTAAATTTTCCTATTCCACATAGCTCAAATTAAGAGAGAGGGGGAATTTCGGGGAAAGATTTTTCATATAGGGGGATTCCACCGTGACCTAAACTTGACTTACTTGACTTAATTCTCCTGCTGACTTGGCGCCAGCGTCGAGAGAGCAGACACTATCCTTGTCCAGTAAACTCGGTCTTGAGCTGCCGCGGGTGCATCTTCAGGCCTTATGCTTGCCTTAATTAGAAAAGGATGTAGACTGTCCGATCATCATGCTCTTGGGCGACCGCTTGGTTGTTTCCATCCAGCGACCACAGGGTTGAAATCATATACGATGCGACGAGGGGTCTCTTGTGGCATTCGAAGGAGGTGGACTTAACATCTCAGTTTACGTTACGCAACTTACAGGGAGAGTAGAACCTACATTGTACGGGACAGGAGGTTGGTGTTGCTGATATATTCGTACAAACGAAGTCCCTCTATTTTCCGGAGTCCTTTGCTTTGGATTATATCCAGCATCCTCAAAGTCATGAAGGTTGCTGTGATCGGATTGCAACTTTTTCTGGATGATACTTCAAACAACTGGGCTACCTGACAAATACTGTAGGCTATTCAAAAAACTTTAGGAAGATCCTGGAGGTTTGTGTCCCGAGTCAACGGTAAAAGGAGCACGACATTCGCTATCAAAACTGGTGTCCACCAGGGATGTGACGCCACCCCGAAACTTTTCAATTGTGTAATAAACTATGACATGACATGAAATTTGAATCGCCTTGATTTCAGTCTGCAGTTTGAAGATAGCTTTCCGATGGAGGCTGACTTTGTAGATGATCTTGCTCCCATTGCTGACTCAATTGACCAATTGACTGACGCTCCGGAAGCCCTACGGGAAGAGGCAGCAAAAATGGGACTGAAAATAAGCTGACTGAAAGAACTAAGATAAGGCAATTGAGCCCCGAGCCATCTCTCACACCCTGAGAACAGAACTGCCTATGGAGTTCCTACTCTAATTTTGAGAAATTTCTCTTACCTTGGCTCCGTGTTCTCTAATGATAGCTCGATACATGAAGAGGTATGCAGCTGAATTCCAAATGCATCGTTTATCGTTCGAAGACTCCACTCTTTAGAGAATTTCGCACATTTCAAGGCACACAAAGATGCGAATCTATAATACATCCGTAAGCTCAGTCCTGCTTTGTAGAGTGGTAGTGGAAACATGACTCATTAAACGTTCAATCTTCAACATGATAGACGTCTGTCAGATGAAACAGCTCGATCAGCTTGATGGACTCCGGTGGCATGATTTTTTAAGCAAAGCAGGGTAGCTCTGTCTCACCTCTCAAGTACCATTCTCCGTCCAAATGACGCAGTGAACCTTCCGGTGGTTCGGATAATTCCTACGTATGCAGACGATAGTCCAAGCCCAGATATTTTATGACTTCGAGCTAAAAGCTCATGGCTGGTCCCATCTGAAAGGAAGACCCCGAACAAGGCGGAGGGACAGCCTCAACAAACTTCTGGAAATAAGTAGCTATTGACAAGGCCCACTCCTAGCAGCAGCCCCTTCAGTCCGAAAAAGCAAAGTTGCGACGCCCTCTAAGCCAGCCCAAACGCAGAAAGAACCTTAAGTCAAGCAACTTAAGTGCGTGAGATTACAAGAAAACTCGCTAAGATTACGAAATTGTTTGGACACGGCCTCGGGCCCCTTATCTCTACCTCTTCTAACCTCTGGACACCTGCCTCTGACTTAGTTGAAATAAATTATCTTTTTTTGGGATAGGATCATTACTATCTTCAGGGATCATGTTTTCAATAATTTGTCGCTCAATTACAGCGCAGTTTTATAGTGAACCGTCGCCTTGTCCTGATTGTATCTTGCTCATTTTTACGGAAGTTGCAGTTGTACACGTTTATGATGAGACAATAAAATTTTAAACACTTTGGAATTTACACACTTTGTTCAACTTAATTATCTCTTTAGGTAAAACAATACGACCTCTGAATTTGCGGCTAAGGATATTGCATGAAAAGGTCTGGTGGAATAAGTTATAAATCCGTCTGACGTACCCTTTTGATGATATTTGGACCATGATTACCAGGATGGTCACAAATGTGCCTTTTAGATATGGACCAACGTCCTTTCAACTTTAAAATAAGTAGCGGATCCGGGAGAATTATTGATAGAATTTCTGGGATAAGCTCAAATTTCAATTCCAGCAAATATATGTATATGTATGTTTTGGTCACCTAAGACAACTAATTTCCTTAAAAAAAATAATGATTTTTTGTAAAGCAAGTGAGTATTTACCATATTTTGAAAAGTTCGTAACCAATTGTTTGATAAGAGACATTTTTTTTTCAAAACGGCTCCTTCGCGCAACCGGCCACTTAGTTTGAAAAACAACGACTAGTCAAATCTGATAAGAAAGCCCCTTGTGGGGGAGTTATAGGCTAGACTATTAGTAACTAAGTGTTAATGCAATAATGAAGTTCATGGGCACCGGCAAGGGGCCGTGCCCCCCCCCCCGGGAAATTTGGGACTATAAAGTAATGATAAGGAAACCAAAGGAAAAAGAGCAGAATAGGAAAAACTATGGAAAAATGTGGGTTGCATTGTTGACTGCCTGCCAATACATTGTGACTCTTAATAAGGAAAATATAAGTTCCAATTTTTGACTCAGTGACCCCTTTCCAGTTTTCCTCAAACATTTTTTCTGTATGATTTGGTTGGAGTAACAGAAAAAAATTAAATTCTTCATAGTAATGAATGGTAAATAAATAACGATCCTTGTCAATAACGAAAGTATAAGAGCCTAAATATTGATAATATTAAACTACTTTGATAATACGTTACTTTTTATAAACACTGAGTAGTCTAAAGGCATGACATATTTCGGTGTTTGATAACCAAATTCAAAATTTTCGATATTGTTAAAAATATCCGTCGATCGCTTCAGCATTGCTCAACAGAACTGAATGCTAGGAGTTTATATCTTAGTTTTTGTAAGTAGGCTATTGTTTTGCGTTTTTTTGTTTTTTTTTTGTAATTACTTACGTTTTTCATTTTTATTTACTTTAATTGACATACTTTTTCCACTGCCTTTAGAAAAATGTTTGTCTCTAGGCTTCATTAAATAAAAAAAAAAAAATTCAAATGAGAGTAAGGAGCAACATTAAAACAAAACGAACAGAAACTATTACGTATATGAGGGGGGCTGCCGGCTGTCCCCCTCAATACCTCGCTCTTCACGCTAAAGTTTTTCGTTACTTTATGAAAGTTACTCAATGTTCTAATTAAACTACCCTTGTGTTACAGGAGTCATTTTTAAAGAATTGGGACAAAATTTAAACTTTACCATAAAGAGCGGGATGTTGAGGAGGGGGCAACTACCCTCATATACATAATAATTTATGTTCGTCTTAATTTTTAATGCTACTCCTTTTTTTCAGTTGAAGAAACTTGTTTTTTATTTAATTTCTGATCTTTTTTTATAACGCCAGGATATCTGGCTCCACCTCCACGGAAAAATTCCCCTCCCCACGGAAATATCTTTTGGACAATTCAATCCTGGCGAAAATCTACCCCGGACAATTACCCTCAAAATCCCACGCGTAACCCCTGACAATTACCCTCAACGTCTCCACGCTTAAAATTGAATCGGTAAGCAAGACTAACAAAGAGATTTTGTATAGGAATTCTGGCAAATTCACCCAGTGTAAAATTTCCACTGAAAAGTTCACCATCTTTCCATACAATCTGTATGGTCACCTAAAAAAGAGCTTTAAATTTAAATTTGAATGAGATCCCTCCCATTTATCTTCGACCTTCGGTTTGATATAATCGCCCCTGGGAAAAAAAAACAAATAAACATGCATCGACGATGTTTCTTTTGAAAAAAAAAATTCAAAATTCTACATTTTCAAGATTGGAGCTTGATACTTTTACGGTAGGGTTCTCTGATATGATGTATCTAATAAAGGGATTCTCAAAGATCGCTTGCTTTTTTAGGGCTCTTTTACCTTTTCTTCAAAAATCAGTCAAATTTGCTCAGATTTTTGGTTTTGGGTGGGTAACAATAAACCCAAAGAATTATATATATTTAGAATCAGCATAAAAAGTCAATACTGCCGGTGCAACAGTTGTCATGAGAATTCCATAGTTTTGGTGAATATTGGACCAAGTCACTTTTTACTTACAGTTTTTTATCACAAACTATTTGATAACCTGTTCATTTTATTTAGTTGAATAGGGCAATAAAAAGAAAGGGGGTCAATTTGACAGCTGGATAGTAAGTTTAATTCTTTTTCCTTTTTTATTCTATTATTTTTAAATGTCTGTATATACAAGGGATTTAAGTCCGAGGGGAAGAATTGTCCTGTTATGAAAGAGGTGCATTTTACATGGCCGTTACAAAATCAAAACGTGGTATCTACGCAGGCAGGATGATTTCTGAGTGTCTCTACTCCTTCTGTAACCTATTCTAAGGCTAAGGAAATTGAAGAAAGATAATCTACATCTGTTATAATCTATGGAAGCAATAAATCTTTCTCTTATTTTCGTTTGAGTTTCATTTTTCTTAAGATTAAATCCATAATAATTAAATATACTATAGATTAAATAAATTTTATCCCTTTGTCAGGAGTCCTTGTCGTTTAAAATTTATTATATTTTGTTTCATTTCGCATGCAATTTGATTGCTATTTTTTTATTTTAGAATTTTTTACTAAAAGTATTTAAAAATAAACGTATTCCTATCAAAAAATATCCTGTAATACATTCCCTGTCCCCCAACCACCACTGCTATTTTAGGGTCTGGCCCCCCTTGGAAAATTTTCTGCCGGCCCCCTTGATTAAATCCTACCAATACATCTTCAAACGGAATTGGCATTTTTGACCCCAACTAGCTTCTATCTGTAATAACTTTAGTCAACTCAAAAATTTTCATCGATTTCGGCAAATTTCATGTCCGCTTTCAAAATTGTTTATAAATCATGAAAATATTCTTCTCTTTGCGATTGCCATATTTTCAAACGATATATTACGCGCAAATTAATATAGACAAAAGAATTCACAAATAATGCCTTCCACACCACTCGTACTCCAAAATCAATTAAAAATATGATGATTTAGCAGGAAATGAGGATAATCTAGATGATAATCAAAATCAGAAACCATTTTTAATTTCTGTTAACAGGGCTTTTGAAGCTGAGATGAATAACTACTGACACTTCTGTTTAGATTTATGTAAACCACCACACATCGGTTTGAAAGTTACACAAAATTTCCGGGCTCATCCATAACCGTTTATTTTACACTTTTTTCTGCAGGTTCATTTGCCATTCATTCATAAGGTAACCTTCTGCTCGCATTTTTTTTTTTTGACAATTTATTCTTAGTTATTTTTTGCTTAAATTTGTGCTACCATGGTTTACAAAATACAAAGATTGCGGGAGGCTAGTCGGCCAATAACCCAGGTAAAGGGTTGGAAGTGGGGTTCAGACCTCAAAAAAACTTAGGAGTCTGCTCTCAAGGCCGTATTCAAGGGGGTTTGAACTCCCCCCATCCGAAATGTTTGTCTGACTCGTAAAATCGTAACAAAAATGGATATATACAAAAATTGTATGCGTTTTCTTATATTTTTTTTGGTGACAACCCCCCCCTTCCCCCAAAATATCCTACTAGGATATATCCTAGTATAATAATAATAATAATTTATTATAAGCCAAAAAAATGCCATACAGAACAGTATTCTTAATTACACTTCACAAGACAAATAACATAAATGTATAAAATACATCCGGAAGAAAAACAATCCTGTCTGCTCTTTAATATAAAAAAGAAACTATATTTTATGGCACTAGAGTTGATTCAGGTATGTATATGCGCAGGAATGTTTCTGGGGAGGGGGGGATGGTAAAAGAAACAAATTTTATTTGATTGCCTGAATAAGAAGTGACCAGAAATTAGAAATGGTTTAAGATTTTTTAGAGACAGGGACCTCCCCCTAGTGCACATCCCTTCATTGAGCTTTTCGTTCCTGGCAAAACCAACAGCACAAATTTCAGTGTAGGATGTCACAAATTCATGGCAAAGACTAAAAAAAATTGGGGCGTCAAGAGCTTGAACTGTTATTCCCTTAACGAAAGTGGACCTTTTCTATAAGTGTAAAACCTATTCTTGGGTTAAATAAAAAATTAAAACGTAAAACGAACAG
The DNA here is from genome assembly GCF_049724085.1 of Artemia sp. Qi Xiang Cuo. Taxonomy (NCBI): domain Eukaryota; kingdom Metazoa; phylum Arthropoda; class Branchiopoda; order Anostraca; family Artemiidae; genus Artemia; species Artemia sp. Qi Xiang Cuo. The sequence goes on along the minus strand of NC_142797.1, from coordinate 19,362,722 downwards.
ACATTATTACATATATGAGGGGGTTCGCCTTTAATTTCTGATTTCTCTTTAAGCCAATGTTCGAATTTCGTTCCAATTTTTTAAGAATGACCCCTGATTCCCAAAGGCCCTTTAATTGAAATAATTAGCTCTTTTGAAAGTACTAAACAATCTTTAGCGTAAAGAGCGAGGTATTGACTAGGGGGCGAACCCCTGCATAAACACAACACTTTCTGTTTGTTTCAAGTTTTAATGTTGCTCCTTACTTTCAGTTGAAAAAACTTGCTTTTTTTCTTTAATTTCTGATCGTTTTTTAAATAACGCTGGGAAATATTCATTGCTTCATTGCTGGAAATGTCCCTTCCCCCATGAAAACTACCTCCGTGGAAAGATCCTCCCATGTAATCTCTTTTCCCGACCCCCAACCTCCCAGAACCCCCCCCCCCAAAAAAAACGTCTGTATACTTCCCACTAACCAATACTATTGTGTAAACAATGGGCAAAGTTCATAACTTGCAGCCCTTCCCCCAGAGACTGTGGAGAATTCAGTTATCCTCAAAGACATAGTTTTTATATTTTTCGACCATTCTGAACAAAATGCATATTTCAAAATTTTGATCGGGTGACTTTGGGAAAAAAACAGAGCGTGGGAGGGGGCTTAGTTGCCCTCCAATTTTTTGATCACTTAAAAAAGGCACTAGAATTTTTAATTTCCGTTCGAATGAACCCTCTTGTGATATTCTAGGACCATTGGGTCAACACGATCACCCCTGGGGAAAAAACAAAAAAGAAAGCAAATAAACACGTATCCGTGATCTTTCTTCTAGCAAGAGATACAAAATTCCGCATTTTTGCAGATAGGAACTTAAAACCTCTACAGTAGGGTTCTTTGATATGTTAAACCTGGTGGTGTGATTTGCATTCAGATTCTATGACTTTTAGGGGGTATTTCTCCTTTTTTCAAAAATAAGCCAAATTTTCTCAGGCTAGTAACTTTTGATGGGCAAAACTAACTTAATGAAATTTATATACTTGAAATCAGCATAAAAACTAAATTCTTTTTATTTATCTGTTGGTATCAAAATTCCGTTTTTAGAGTTTCGGTTACTATTGAGCTCCTTACTAACAGTTTGTTACCACGAACTGTTTGATTTCAAGTATTTCCTAGGTCAATGAGTGTTATTTTATATTGCTTGATTTTGTCTTTTCTTTTGTCACGGGATTTCGTACCCATAGCGGCGATTGAGGGAAGGACCTTGGGGAGCTAATTGCCTTCCTAGATTAAAAAAAAGGTCTTTGATATTTTTATTGAAAAATTGGAAATAGAATGAAACTATATCCCCAACCCCGTTCGATCTTAATTCTAAATTGTTGTCATCTTTTATGTTTCTGTGAATTAAGGCTACTATTTTGGATATCAGTATTTATCTAACATTTATTTCCAGTTTTATCGATCATAGAATATCTATTGGTGTTTGAAGAGAAGAATCGGGTTCCAAAGTCCACTATTTAGACACAGCGAGCAATAGCACTCTGTGCAGTTCGAGAGCAGTGAAAAGGCGCCAAGTATTCTGGGAACTGCACAAAGCGTGACGGAACTATGCCAAACGTCATGGAGACTATGCCAAGCGTGACCGAACTATGCGGTACACTTAGGGCTCCGTGGCGTGCACCAGATACCAGAAGGTGGGTGACTCCTCGGCGTAGTCAGTAGAGTACTAAGTACCATTTCTACGGGACGTATAGGAATTACCATGCTATTCTACGGGACCTATACACCTTTTCAAAGAGAGTGAGTACCCCCCTCAAATGGCCTTCCATTTCTACGGGATGTATAAGAGTTACCATGCTATTTGCTTGAAGCTATAGGAAAACATTTCTATGGAACCTATACACCTTTTCAAAGAGAGTGAGTACTGCCCTCACATGGCCCTATACTTCTACGAGACATATAGGAATTACCATGCTATTCTACGACCGCAATAGGACCATGCTATTCTACGATCGCCATAGGACCATGCTATTCCAGGAGCTTATGTTCCTTCCTGTGCTATTCTAGGGGTTTATGTTCCTCCCCGTGATTTACTCCTCTCTCTCTCTCTCTCTACCCCACTCAATTTGTTGTTGTTGGTAGCTCAGTTTCATTGTGACAGTGAGAGTGTCAACACATGAAAAAATGTTCCATACATGTCCGCTATGCATGTACACACTGGGCAGCTGGTCATCATGTGAGAATTGTGCAATGACTGATGAGTATGATGAAAAGTGTATGATTATGCAGCCCGTGTAAATTGCATAGAGGATATGCTGTACAAATTAAAGGTTGTAATTCCAGTCTTGAAGAGGTGTGTGACTCTCATCCTAGAGGGCACCTATGCTCCAATTTCCACTATGATAAATGTAATCAGTGGGAGAATACATATCCTGGTATGATTGGAAAGAATCCTAAGCGTGATTTTAGTTTATTGCTACGAGATTGGTATCGTCGTGGTTTTACATTGTTCTGGGAGGAGGAGCCGGGTCAGCGATTAAACTGTTGGAACAACCAAAGAATTTGGTTTCTACGTCATCGTTGTGAGGACAATGACTACTACGATTATAAGCCCACTGATTTTTATTTGGCTGTGACGGAATGTGATTCGCCACTTGAGGACACTGTTTGTGACATTGTTTCAAATAAGCAAATTGAAACATGTGAATTCAATAGAATGAACGAGAATAGTATCATTGACCATACAAAGAGATATGACAAGAGTGAAGTTACACTCTACTGTAGAAAATGCGACCCTGACATTGCAGCAAATCAGAATCAGTATACTGTGAATTCAGATAATCTACCTACATTAGTTGTTATCGACAAATACCTAGTAGAAGATGAAATTTAAAGAGTAGAAAAGTCGTTTTTATCATGTACATACGTTATTTTTATTAATAAACAATTTCACATACATTTTCATAAAATTTTATTATTAGGGCACTAAAATCAATATTAATCACACTTGTAAGTATATTTTCCCCTAGAGAGTCATTCTATCAAGGCAAGTCTATGTAGATGTCGAGACACCGTTTGTAGGTATAGCCTCAATATCTGAACATTAAAAAGAGTAGTATATGAAAGCCAGATGTCTTAGTCGTTAAATCCTGTACTCTTCGCGGATTTTGAATAATAGTTTTCCCAATGCTTTCAATAAAGTTGCTGATGTATGGAGTGTAGAATTTAAACGATAGGCCAAGAGGATCAAAAATTCAATATTCTTCGCTGTTTGAAAGATGCATAGCCAATGGCCTGCCTTCAAAGTTGATGGACTGCTATTAACAATAATTAGGGTATTGTTAAAACTTGGAATTTTTTCAATGAAGTCCGATGGTATGCAAAAGGACATGTACTGGGACGTATATGGATCCATATTAAATACGTTGATTATTTGGCTTGTGTTCATGGTGCTAGGTCTAGTAGAACACTGCCATGGGGTGTGATTTCCCAATAGTTTTCAAATTGACTCAATGATATTACTTTGATACTCTCAGACAAAGCATCAGGAAATGTGCACTCTAAACGTATATTCCTTGTTCGTATTATACTCATATCCTGGGTCCCCGACAGGTCCAAAACAATTACGCCATGATTTTTTGAAAATACTAAATCGGTTATTCCATTTTCAAATAGTTGGGAGCCATGATCTAGGGATTGCATGGTCAACTCGTACAGTGTTCTATGGGATTTTTGTCAAATGATAGAGTGCACAGTGGAATACCATTCACTTTGCACACAAGGCTAGATAGACCGAAAAAAGTAAAATCATGGGGGGATTCAGTCCAGGATCCAACGGCACTACCACTCTTCACAAAGGCCAAAGCCAATTTTGATGAGATTTCTCCATTGATAAATGATGAATCGGTATAGCTACGAAAGCCGGTGGCAATGTGACGTTGATTGGTGATTGTATGGGGGACAAGAAGTTTAATGTTGTTGCAATTGGCTCTTAGATTTTCCACTGCCAATGCAACAGAGCTCATAACCTGTTGTTTTCGAACGTGGAGAATTGCCGATGTGATAATAACATTTGCATCGGGTGCTACAGGAAGTGTTTTTCTCAAAATGAAATTTGATGGGGCCAGTTGCAACTTTATGTCAATCTTGACATTTGGGGGTAACTATTGAGATATATTGAATATCTCATGATTTAATTTTCCAACCAGATGATACTCCTGTGTCACTGCAGTAGTCAACTCACCGTCAGTATCAACACCTGATTGATATTCATAGCCCAATGATTGTCCTCTCAACTCCTTGTATGCCTTTGGTGTCATCATCATAAATTGTATGTAGCTTGCATAGTTGTATAAATTATTGCTAGTGCTCACCAATGTTCCATTAATAAATACATTAATTTGTTTGAACATATTGGGTAGAATACAGTTATCGTAGGAGAGACCATCGGCAGCAGATGGAGTTGTATCATCTGACTTTTTCTTCACCGCAACATTTAAAACAATAAATTTGATGACAAATCAATGAAATAGTCTTCATTGGAAAATATTTGAAAGTGTATATTTTCCGAGAGGGGTTGCTGGGGATCAAATTGTTCATAGTAGCCATACTTGACACTGACATCAACATTTTCAACATTGAACAAATTCAATGAGGAACTGATTGATGGATGTGATTCCTTATGGAGGAGATAAGTCATCTTAAGAGAAGAAATCCTTCTTTGATCTAACAATCTTTTTCTTTTTCTTCTTCTTATTGGTCTTCGTTGTTTTATTTCTCGAAGCCCTTGTTGATGTCCTTCGCTTCCAGCCTGGCTAGACGCATCCTTTTCAATCCCTCCTCATTTTGCTGAGATTTTAATTCCTCACCAACGGCTCTTCCTGAAGATCTAATATTTTCCTTAACACTCTCGTTGAAATTCTTACCCGACCCCCAGTCCTGTAGTGTTGTGGCAGCAAAATTTGATGAAGCAGGTACAAGATATTGTCTGGAAAGGGGTAGTGCAGAACGAAATAACCTAGCAAACAAGCTACCAAGACCATAGCCAGACATTGTAGTACGCCCCTTGTAATAGTCCAATCCATTGCCTATTTGACGTGGACTCAGAGCACCAACATAGCAATCGATATCGGGACGGACAAATGGAATTCTTCTATTGTTCATTTTAGGTAGTGTTGGTGACGTCGACAATGGGTCGAAAATGACATGTAATCACTGCTAAGCCTTTTTTTATTGCTAGAGGATCACCCAATTCACTTCTTAGTGTTAACTGATAGAGTTTCAAATACGAAGTGTTTACAGGAACATACTGAAGATGCTTCATATTATTAGTTATGAACAAGTTCATGGTTTTTTTTTCGTTCAAGAACACGTAGGAGGGGAACATTTGAATTACCAACTCTCGAAGTTTCCACAAAAGATGCATAGAGAAATATGCAAGAGTCCAAGGCGAAACCAGGTGGATAATCAGCAAAAGTAACTTAATTCATCCCGTAAACGGTGCCAGCATTTTCCCCGTTGATCATATTCTGTTTAAAGCCAACAACGTCTCTCAGATTATCATTAAGAATAAATATTTCACTGTCATCACGTGAGGTAATGTATATCCTATCGTGTTCCAATGAATAATTAAAAGGGAATGTACCATTCCTACGATATGAGATTTTTCTATTGATTGTACGACACAAATCTCCCATATCATCATATTATATATTTCAATTTGACATGTGGATATTCGCTAGATTTAAGTGCTTCAACCCATTCATAGTCGACAAAGAGTGACCAATCGAATGGTATAACTTTTATATCATGCACACGATCCTTTCTCAGGATGTCATAGATATTTTTGAGAATACAATCGACAAGAGCCAGTTTATACGTGCCGTCAAATTTGATGGTGGGGGAGAGTTTCGTCCAAAAATTACTTGTCTTATTCAAGTCGTTGTAGAGAGGATGGGAAACGTTGGACATAAAAGTTACATAGAAATCATTGGGCATTGTCAATATCTTCAACACCGATCCAAAAATCAAAATCAGAGTTGTATCCTAGCCACCGAACAAGTAACTGTTTCTCACCCCTGTGAGTACGAGTTTTTAATATCTTTTCAATTTGATAGATTTAATTATTATTTTAACTGTTTGTAGTTCATAGTCATAAAAGCCGCCGAGAATTTCTTCATCTTTGGTATCGCGCAAACTATAAGTTATGGGTTTAGTGTCTAGGATTTTTGCCAATTTAAAAAGTTCTGTGGACCACAAGTAATTACCCTTTTAAAAAAAATTAGTCGTTCTATTAATTCAAACAGTATCACCAACATTAAATTTTTCTTCTTGAAACTCGTTTCATTGGAATATTGTATAAGGAAGGTATCAATTGTATCATGATCAGAATGATGAACTTCCATTGGGGTTGAATTGGACAATGATCGATGAGGTCATTGATTATAAATCAACATGATTTTATCTAGATCATGAATAAAAGCAGATGTATTTTTCAATGTACAATATCTTGAAATTAAAATTCGACTAGTTCTTATCAATCGTTCGGCCAATACAGCCTTTATGACTATGATAAAGCAGCGTATTATATTTCGCTAGTACTTTTGCAACATGGGGATTAACAAATTCACTACCGCGATCCGTTTGAATTTTTTTATACGAATCTTGTTCGAGAATACTTTCAATAGCCTGAGCAACTTCAACACCTCTCCTCGAGCGCAATGGAATGGCATATGCATAGCGACCAAAAACACTAATTGCAAGTAGAATGTACATGTACGGTGTATTGTGACGTCTTTGAATATCATCTAGAGTTAGGATATCTGCTTGCATTATATGCAATGGGAAAAAGGCTTTAGTTTTTCGATAATGATTTGCACAAAGTCTATGATTTCTATGCAGAGTGTAACTTGATTCATTTTCTAGATAGTCTTGTACACTTTTAGCGTGAACACCAATGACTTTGAAAAGAGTGGTGGGGGAACTTAAACTCCCCACTTCACCAATATTTTCATAAACACGTTTCAGAACTTCAACCATTTTTAATGTAAACGTGTTGTGTAACGGCCGCTACCCTTTTGTATACTGGTAGTTGGTGGTGGTGGTGGTGACGTTGACTTGATACGTCTTCGTTTTTGTCTAGCTATCAGTGGAGCGCTGCTGCTCCTCCTTATTGTCAAGTTTCCACTAGGTGTGCTAGTATTTTCCAAAATTAATTTAAAATCTTGTCTTTCTTCATGTTCACATTTTAATGGTAGTGACAATGGTGCATGTTTATTTAATTTTTTTAGAATTTGCATATTGCTAATTAGGCCTTTGGGAAAGTTTAATGTATTTAGAAAGTTGTATAGATGAGTGTCAAATAATAATAGTCCTTTACGATTTGTAACCATATCATATATTAAATCAACTAGATTATAGCTCTTGCCTTGAATTATAATCCCTTTCCCATTACCCTCAACTTGAATATGATCTTGACCACTTTCCAAGAGATAAGTTTGGAGTCGTGTTCTTTTTTCAAGAAATTATTTGGGCATTATATTTCCAATTTTCAATACAATTTAATCCAAATCCTACATATTTAATTGTGTTACAGCAGATGTAGCGATAGCAGAAGAACCTGAGGAGATTATTCTTTTTTGTGATCAATACCACTGGCCTTCGCACGATAGGGTTTATGCTTGTCCACTCGGCGAAGTGCATCGTGAAGTAAAAGTAGTTTTTTATCATCCTCAATATTATCCTTGTCAATGAATTTACTCAGATTGCCCTCAAAGTGTTCCACGGGTGAGAGAGCGAGTTCTATTGGAGTCAATTTATAGGGTTTGGCCATTCTCTCTAGAGAAAACTGTTTACAAGTCCTGCAATTATTGGTAGTAAAAGTGTGAAAAAGCTACCGCCTGCCTGAAAAAGTCGTTTCCTTTTAAAGTTCTTTCCTTTGTTTTTAGAGTCCAATGTACGTACAATGGAACGATGTTGCTTTGCCTGTTGCTTGATTACTTCTGGCAGTTGAACATTGCCCTCAGTCAAATTTAAACAAAGTTCTGATATTAGATTAATGGAATCATTGTCAATACCATGTTTGAGTATGGCTTTCCTAAGTGGGGGTTTTGAAGTGCTTAGAACTGAAAATAAATGTCTATTTTATGTAGTTTCTTCAGTGTCATGATAGCGACTAATATGTCTTTTTTACTGTTCACGGGGAGATATACTGTAATTTCATTGTCAAAAATATCTGTGACTACACGCAAATCCTCGGGTGTATTTTGATTAAGATCCAATAGGATATAGCCGTAGGGTTTATTAGTTGCCTGACTGTATGCTGAGAACAGAAATTTGGAGGCGCCTGGATAGATTTGTTTTTTGAGAGTTATTAGCGAGATAGAATCACGAACAACTCTGTAGATGATATAGTAGGTGCAGTTCAATGCAAGTGTTCGCCTACATTTGCTCTGATGAAAGAGGTTGTGTAGAACCAGAGTAATGGAAATTTGTTCATGATGAGAGTTAACGGTGTACAATTGCCGCATTTCCTGGGACCATTGTTCAATAGATTCAGCCAGATCGTCAATAATCAGCCAAGAGTTTGGTTCAATAATGTTGAAAACATCAATTCCCTGTTTGAATTGTATCTGCAACAATCCCGCTGTGCCAATTGATTTTATTTTATCGTATGACTCCTGCCAAATACTGTAACAATAGTAGATTTTTTTGGCTTTTCCACAAACATTTTATCACACTTTTTAATTATTTTAGTTAAGAGTGTTGTTTTGCCTGACATTGACGGCCCACACAGAAACGATCTGAATGGTGTTTTAAATTGATATATGCTTCCTTCAACAGTTCACCTGGACAACTAACTCTAGACTATATTTGTCTAATGACTAAATAATTTCTCTATTAATACTCCGTTCAAGAATAATAATGAGAATAAAATCAATAGAGAATCATATTTCTTGTATTATAAACAGCACTTTACAGAAAACAAAGAAAATACACTTTTTTATAAATTTATTTATAATAAAAACGTGCATTAGAAAAAACACTTTAATAAATATACTTTATTTACAAAAAATACAACATTTAATGAAAAATAATATCACTTTTTTTTCAATGCAATATGTATATTTACAAAAGCACAAAAATCTGCTCTTAGTAAAAAAAGATAACTTTGGTAGTGGCCGCACCTCCCCGCTGGCGGCCGGTTGGGTGCTCCCCCAGGCCGCGCGGCCCCCCCCGGGTTTTGGGAATTTTATTGGACTTTACTTAAACCGAGACTTTCCCTATGGCTAACACATTCGGCTCGGTCGGAAGTTAAATAGTGCCCCAGGGGGAGAGTAGTCACACCGTCTTGACAAACATACACCTTGTCGGAAATGGTACTCATGGCAATTTTTTCTATATTTACAGTGATATTCCTGTAGTTGAGTGAACGAATTGCCAGCAATTTTGCTCGCGGAATTGTATTTTGAACAATACAATTCCTATAGATGTCCAAGTCGAAATTCTTATCCACATAGCGCTTGGGTACTCCTTTGCAACGTTTTTTGATTTCCTTGTCGTGTGTCTGTATAAAGTACACCTTCGGACTTAACAAACATACCACGGGAAATCATTTCACTTCCCGTTTCTGATTTAAAAAATAAAAGCTGATTTGGCGCCCGACGTTTCACTAGCTCTGGGTAAAGCCCACTTCATTTGGTGTAGTCCATCCGTGAGCTGAGGATTTCACCGTGCGCAAAATCATCAAGTAGGTTTGGGGTTTTTACTTTTAGCTGTAGAGAATCTGTGTCACAGTAGCAGATCTCTACCTGCCCCTTCTCCGGCCACTGTACCCTAGCCAAATTGTAGTAGAATTCCAACATGAGCTTTTTAGAGATCACCAAGATCGCACTGCCTGCAGCAATATTTTTATTCAAAACAATGCTTCTTTTTTTTCTATTCAATAGTACCATGTCCGGGCAAATGATTGTGAAGGAAGTGTAATTTGGATCGGCAATAATTCGAGTACATTGTTTGGGATTGGTCACGACGTCACAACGATTCCTATTGCGAAAACCCTTGCACATTTTACCAAAAGCTGATTTCGAAATGAGCTTATAACTTTCTTTTTCGGCTTCTGTCTGCGCTTCAGAACGTTTCTTGACAAAAGTATATACAAACATTTTTAGACACTGTTTTTGACTAAACTGGAGGGCTCTATGAACCTTTGTGACGTTGAAACTATTGTTGCACATCCATTTTAAATCCACATGACGTACAACAATATTTTTTTTCGGCAAAAGGTCAGCAATAAGTTTTTGCTTTGAAGGTGACCAACGCAATCCGTCCACCTCGACTAAACGTCTGTTGCGGGGGCTCAAAGAGTCCCTAGTCACAGTTTTATTGATGCATGGAAAAACAAAATCCTTTACCGAATCGTGAAGCTCAACTGGTATCTCCCCATCAATTTCAAAAAACCATCCAAAGGGCCCATTCTCCTCAGCACTGTCAATGATGGGGAAATGGGGAGCTTGAGGGTCATTGAGCCATTTATAGTCATCGCAGGGTAGAGCATAACGGGACATGGCCGAGGAGTATAGAGAATTCATATCAAGGAAAACTGCATCTGATTTTGTCCCCGTCTTCTCTCCAGTTGGATCAGTTTCCAAGATAAGATCCCCGTGAAAAACGTATCCACCCCTCATTGACCTCTCGATGAACAGGTGCTGATCGATGTCGGTGATTAGTCCGATTTTTTTCCCTCTAATTCTTAGGATGAAGTTCATTACCAGATGAGGGGATGAAAAATAATATCATAAATCAAGATTAAATTTCCCATATATTTTGTCCGTATTTTTACACATAATGTCTAACAAAGATAACAAATCACTCGACAAATACAGTTTGCAGTAGTCAAACCCATTTTTACACCCTCCCTCTGCCCACACTTTTTAGCAAAACTGTATTCATCAGGGGTGCACCTACGATCGTGTAGACTGTCGTAAAACGATTCGATCGATGGAATAGTTTCCTCGGCGAATCTCAACATGGAACAGTAATAATCATAAGGATATATCCCCTTGACCGTCAACAAATCATATAAATCATTTTGAAATTGTTGCTTGAGAAGGGGAAAGCGTTACAGCCGTCATCGTTTTTCTGCACTTGAATTAATTTGCTCAATGATTTGGGGAAAAAACTGTAAGAATTTAAAAAGCGAATTTTATTCGTGTACTCAATGTCGTCTTCAACATATCTCCACATAAAGTCCAAAACAAGCAACTTTTCCGATGATTTAGGAATGATTTTGTAGGAAAAGCTGTCTATCGCCCATGCATCATCCACTGTTCTGTTTCTTTGAAGATGTGCCATTGCTGGTAGCACATACTTCAGATCGTAGTTAGAATTATGTATAAAAACCGGAAGAAAAAGTTGCTGTTTAATTTTTAAATTACATGAATTGTGAGCCAAACCCCGAAAGTTACTTTTCCCCGTTGAATTGGGGTAAATAAGATGATTGTAATCCTGGACCGTGTTTTCTTATCTGATAATGACATGGGTAGTTAGTGTGACGCAATCGTGAAATTGCACCGTTCGCTGTTTTTATTAAAGACACCAATAACTTCTCCATGCTACCCTTCTCATCCATAGTAAAAAAAACTCTTCCAGCTACATTTTACTATTGGAATCGCGACGGGCATGCGCATAGGAAAACGCAACTAGTTTGTGTTCCTTGACTATATTTGGCCTTGATGGGTCTGATACCTCCACCAGTCTTGATTCACAATCCAAACATACTTTATCAACCTGTAACAGGGAATTTTGCAAGTTTTTAAATTGTAAAGTATCTTTGCCTTCGGCCGGCATTTCTATTCTTTGATTGCCATGATTTTTGCAATATCTCATGTGATCTGTCAATGTTTGTTCAGATCTAAATGAGGAAAGGCACATGGGGCAATAGTGACGTTCCCCTTTCTGAACACCTTGGGATAAGAGTCGACTTATTGCCGTAACGGGGAAAAAATGACCATAGGAATTTACATCTTTGGGGGGTTCATAAATAACCCAAACCCAATTTTTAACATTATCTACCAACGGTGTCCTAACTGAATATAAAACCCCTTTTTTATTCAGTTTCTTTCCCCCATTTACAAACTCTGTGTCATACTGGAGAACAGCCACCCCCAACCCCAGATTTTCATTTGCTTTTTCAAACATGGTTATTTCTTTTAAGGACGCCGGATACTTTCCCTCTAAACAATGAAAATTTACTTTAGGGAAATTTTCTCCACCATTACGTGCAAGTCTGTCGAGATTTTTATTGATGAATCATTTTTTAATGTTTTATGGGCTGCTGCTAAAAATGCATATTTAAAGCATTGCAGCCCCGTGTCGAATTTGAAACCGTGAACTCCTTTGGTAGCCGACAAATCTGGGTGGCATTTTATTTTGTTACCCCACCCTCCCCTTGAAATAAAGTGTTTTTTAAATCTACTGAGATTCAGATCCATGTGTTCAATGTATAAAATTGTGGACCCACTCTCCCTCTCGTTAAACGTGTCCAAATTTGATATTAATTTATTAACCCAGTTGAAAAAGTTACCCTCAAATTCATTTAGACCAGGGTAAAAAGTTTGATTGCTAGTTGAAAAATGAAAATAAAAAATGTCCCCAGATGCCCCCTTTTGTATATAAACTTTTTGATTTACCGATGCTTTAATCCCCCATGACCCCCCCCCCTTTTCTGAAACTGAATCTCAATAAGTGCTCAAATTCGGTCGATGTAGGTATGAAGAACATTTACAGGATGTGTTAAAATGAGACCCCCGTCAACCAGGTTTTCCTCGGGGGGATTAAAATCTACCCTATGTGTTTGCAAGTGACCTAGAGCAGATTCCAACAAATAAAATTCACGTAGTTCCGGGGACGTGACACTATTTTCATGTCCTGCACCTATTTGCACAGGACCCAATTCACTAGTTATAAAGTCATTGTCAAAAATGTCCTCGGAAACATTAGGTCCAACAATTTTCATAAGGCTGTCCATTTCTTCAGTTGTAAATTGAAAATCCAGGGGGATACTAAATGACGTACCTTCACTAAGATCATCCGGCGATAGGGGACAATTGCCCATGATATTTTGAAGTCCTGGACCAGGGAAGGCAGTTGTTTTTGTAGCTTCCCCCTTAAACTAAAAATGAATGGATTGTTTTTTTTCTTTGAGGAAAGTTTTATCACAATTATAACACACTATTTTTTTTCTTAGTTGTATTTATAAAACAATTTTTTTTTCTCAATTGAATTCGTATTTATCAAACAAATGCATAATAAATTACAAATTTTTGCTTATAGCATTATGTATAAAACAAATGCATAATATATTACAATTTTTTGCTTATAGCATTATTTATAAAAACAATTGCATAATAAATTACAAATTTTGTTAATAGCACACACGCACAGGTTCACACAGACACACACACACACACACTCACACGTACAGTTGCACACACGCAAACGCACAAACGCACACACGTTCACACACACACCCACACACACACACACACACACACACACACACACACACACACACACACACACACACACACACACACACACACACACACACACACACACACACACACACACACACACACACACACACACACACACACACACACACACACACACACACACACACACACACACACACACACACACACACACGCACACACACACACACACACACACACACACACATACACACACACACACACACACACACACACACACACACACACACACACACACACACGCACACACACACACACACACACACACAAACGCACACACACATGCACAAACACACATACGTACACGCTCACACATCGCACACACACATGCGCACACACGCGCACACACACATTGCAACGTTTTACTAGTAGCAATAAAATACGGTAAAAAAAATAAACTCAATAATTGTCTTAATATCTCATTAAAAAAATTGACTCTTTTTTTGCCTACAAATCTAGCCATCCATAAGAAATAGCGATCAGACTAGAAGCAGATTCCTTATCCTACAAATCTATCCGTTTAATGTTTTGTTTTTCTTAATTGGATTCGTATTTATCAAACAAATGCATAATAAATTACATATTTTTGTTTATAGCATTATTTATAAAACAGGTGCATAATAAATTACAAATTTTGTTAATAGCACACACACATACGCACATACACACACATACGCACATACACACACACGTACACGTGCACACACGTACACGCACACACGCACACACGTTCACACACACACACAGTCACACACACACACTCACACTCACACACACACACACACACACACACACACACACACACACACACACATCACACACACACATACGCACACACGTACACACACACACGTACACGCTCACACACACACACACACACATACACACAGACACACACACACATACACGTACACGTACACACACAAACACACAACAAAATAGTGAAAATCATTAAGTCGCTATTGAATTTGCAATATTCATTATACTATCTCAATGAATTATCGAGTAGACAGAAAAATAAGCAGCGCATGCACCGCTCACACACACACACACACACAATAAAATAGTGAAAATCATGGCATCTCCTAAAAATAGCCTATTTTCAATGTGTAGTCTGTTATTTTCAAGATTTTCCGGAGCAAATGATAAAATTGAAACTGTTAAGTCTCGCATCTCTTATCGAAGCCTTTATTATACAAATTAGAATCTGGAATTATGTCTAGCGGAACAATTCTCAGTCCTTCAAATTGACTTGGGAAAAAGAATCATTAGCGAGAAATAATATTTGAAAACTCAAATTTAGATTTGCAGCTTGCATGTTGAGGGCTGTAGGGGCCACTCATTCTCGCCTTGCATTGGTCGTGAAGGGCCCGACAATGTTTGATAGGGGGTGACTTCACAATCTTGTGCAGCAGTAACAATATGAACAATCATCCACTCTCTTTTCCACTTTCTACCCGGCTGCATAGGGGCTGGCACAGGTGGGTCTTGGGCAGGCAGCACCGGTCTAGAATGGATATGGGTGGCTCCCGATGGGCCAGCTATCTCCACTTGTTGCATTAGAGTAACACCATTAGCCTTAGCTCTCTTTGGAGGGGGAGAGTAATTGTAGGAATCCTCCTCCTTAAAAAGGAAGACAAAATTTAGTATGGAAAAACAATTCCCCTTTTGACAGAAGAAAAAATTAGCCTGCACAAAGAACTACGAAATAGTTTGTTTTTCACCTTACAACGAAGGTGTTAGAATTGATACATTGCTCCCCTCCCCCGCCTTATATATTTATAAAAGCCTCTTGATCATCAAATACAATTAAAAATAGAATATCTCGTCTAATTTGGCCGAAAGACAATCTCTCTTTGTCAAGGAAACCCTTGCCGCTATCCATAAACATGTGGTATTAATAGTTTCAGCTAATGCGCATGCCAAATGTTGTTTTGAAATCGCTCCTCTTGTAAAAAGGTCAAACACAGGTGGTTTTATTTAGATCGGAAAAAGACAACACATTTTAAATGAACGATGGGAAAGGGGTATTTTGAACAAAAGAACTATTTTGTAATGAATTAAACTCGGAAACAGAGGGGAGGGAAGATGAGGTTTACATAATAGAAAAAAGAGAGTATTTTACGTTTTCTATCGACTATAATCATCATATTGTACAGTTTTTATTTTTGGGGGGAGGGCGGCTATGCCCCTGAATTTGAATTTACTAGTGGGGTGATAAAATGATTTTATTTGGAAATAAATTAAGAAATTTAGTAAACTGAACTTAAATTGTAAATTGATGTATCCAAAGCTTCAATGTGAATAATATTTAATGTATTATCCATGGTATGTTAAATCATTATGAAAATTTAATCGTAAGGTATGAGCATTTTATACAAAATCTCAAGGACGAATAAGAAATCACTCCTTTTATTTTTAACCAATCACCAATCAAGTTATCGTATATGGAGTAACCTCCGCTGTATCTGATTGGCCCCTAAAAAGGGATGTTGCCTCAAAAACCAGTCTGGTTGAAAAACGTGGAGTTGAAAAAACTTGTGTGGGGAATCCCCGCTCGTACTGTTCGCTTTTTTTTGCAATGTGCACGTGAAACTGCATATTCTTGTAGGCGTGAATTTATTCGTGAATGTAGTCGTCAAACCTTTAAGGGAACATAAGGCAAGCAAATACCATGGAGTTTCAAAACATGTTTAATCACTTTATAGGTTTTGCATGCTTTTTACAATGTGCATGTCAAACTGTGTGAGGGAGTACTGACTCACTTTGAAAAGGTGTAGAGCATTAAGAAAATAGTATGCTATGTAGTTTCAAAACGTGTTTAATCACTTTATAGGTTTTGCATGCTTTTTGCAATGTGCACGTGAAACTGTGTGAGGGAGTACTGACTATCTTTGAAAAGGTGTATAGGTTCCATAGAAATGTTTTCCTATAGCTTCACGCAAATAGCATGGTAATTCCTATACGTCCCGTAGAAATGGAAGGCCATGTGAGGGGGGTACTCACTCTCTTTGAAAAGTTGTATAGGTCCCGTAGAATAGCATGGTAATTCCTATACGTCTCGTAGAAATGGTACTTAGTACTCTACTGTAGTCAGACATCTTTATGGTGTCAAACACCATAGGAGCATTCCTTTTTCCATCACCAAGTTAGGGTTCAATCCTTCAAACGCTTCAAAAATCAAATAATATACAGAAAGACTGAAGTAGAGATAGTTTCCCATTTAAAAAGACAAGTTTTTCTAATTGAAGTAGACTGCGAATTTGAAACTTAAAACGAACAATAATTATTGCTTTAGAGTTTATGCAACATATCTCTGCAAAACTAGTGGACATTAACTCACTCGTGGATATTTCCCTATATTTGTAGAATTAAAAAAAAGCACTTTAGTGAAAACTGAGCTTGCTGTAGTTTTTGGAGAATTGAAATCGTAGATTAAGTTTTGTTAATTTCAAGGCCAGTCAAAGATTATTGAGAGCCATATAAATTAGTTTTTCATTTTCCAAATGCTACTTGAAGATTTTTCGGTTCCCAATCCTGTTTTATTGCGTCGGTTTGGTTTTTTCAGTAAAGGGCTAGTCTTTAAAAATTCTAAAAATATTACAAAATATTCAGCTTATTTGAAACTGTTTTGCAGATGTATATTGCATAAAACTACAAAGCAATACCTTTTGCTCGTTTTAAGTTTCAACTTCGATCTTTACTTCCATCAGAAAAAATAGTTAAAACAAAATTGCTCCTTTTTAGATTTTTAAATATGCACAAAAAGCCTTACAAAAAAAAATCTTGATCTAACTTAGGCAAAGACACTAAAGAAGTTAGTGTGTGTTTTTGTTAAAATAGGGCATTAACTGTAGGTTTGATATGCACCTCTCTTATACTTCCCTACAAAAAGGTTAAATTTTGTCACACAAAGAGTCCAAGCGTACATTATCAACGGTATCTTTGAGGACTGGCAGATAAAATATGAAATATTGTCCTATATGAAATACACTGAACACCAAACTGTACCATTTTAGTTACATATCGTTCTCACAGATGGCGTTACTGGGACGAATCTATAAAAAACACGTAGATGTGGGTGGTATATGAGATATTAAGCATATCTATGATGTTTTGGTTGCCTGCTAGCCTTGGTAGAACAAAAGTCAGTGGTAACTACCCCAAAAAGTGATTTTCCTTGTGGTTCAGGGTGAAGGGCAGTAATTCCCCTGTATGGGGTTTTTGACCATGGTGTATCCAAAGATATATTTTTTATCGATCTGCCAACATTTTTGGGAGGTTCCAATCTCTTTTTTAAATGTTTTGAATTTTTGTTTCGCAATTAACTTTTACTATTAAGATCAACTGAAATATAAGTCACCATTCGTTGAATCAGCGTCAAATGGTGATTTTTCTCATTAGATGCCTTCTCATAAAACCCTTCTTAAAACTTTGCTTACTATGGGCCGTGGTTTGCTCTTTACTATGTTGCTGCTATCGTTGCAACCAAGAAAGGTTCAAAGCTTGATATGCGTATTTATAGAGATAGATCGTGAGGATATTAAGTAATATGTGCAAAGCAGTACCCAGGGACCGCCCTGGGTACTTGGAGAGGGATTTGAACCCCTCTTCTAAGGTTTTGTCCGACTCGTAAAAACGTAACGAAAATGCATACAAACAAACATTCGATTGATTTTTCTAGTATTTTTTCAATCCACTCCGAAAAAAACACCCCCCTCCAAAAGAAATGCTGGATAGGGCCTTGGGTATATATCAGGGAGGGGAAATTTCTTAGCACTTTGATAAAGAAGAAAATATTTAGGTAGGGTGAGAGCGATGGATGGTCCTTACCCATGCCACATGTGTGGATAAGTTGGCAAGGACCTGCTTCACTTTATGGCCCTTTTTCCCGAACTACTGAATTTGAGTAAAGATTTATCTTGTTTGCATCGGTGGCTGCGCCCTAGTAAAAGACGAACCACAGCACATAGTAACCAAAAATTAAAAACACATTCTAAAAATACTGGCAAGTAAAATAAAAACCCATTTCTATCTGATTCGGGAATGGTAACTATTATTTACAAATAATGTGGTGTCAAATGAGTAGTTTGTTTTACTTAAGGATTCGAATGATTTTGGGATAATTAATACCATTGCAAAATGTATGAATTTGGAAGTAGCGCATAAAGTTCCTAATAGAAAATGGAAGGGGGCGAGCACTTAAAATATTACATTTTCTATGTAATTTGGTCTTTTTGTTGTTCTTTTTTTGCTATTTTATTTTATGTGCGTTATTTAATCATTGTTTTGTGTTGCCATTGCCCGGTTGCTATTGCCAAAAAATATCTAACTATAAATATCGTTCTATCTATCTATCATAGCCTTATTGGAAACATAAAGGGGGATGAACAATGGGGAGGGGGTGGAATAGAGACTATAATATCCTGAATTTGACTCTTCATTTGGAAAAACACTTACTGTTCCAGATTTATGCATAATACCTTCATTACTCCTGGTGATAAAGTCCCTATGGAGTCAGAAAGCAAATGGAGCTCTTATTAGCTATTTAAATATTATGCACCTATAAAGACTTCGGCGGGATGCTCAAGATAATGGTCCGAAAGCTTTAATTCAATTAGACCCCGGCGCCGGGCCGATGAGGGAAGACTGGCGGGGCTAAAAACAGCGCGCCGCGCCGCAGGTAAGATGTCGGCGGTGCGCCGCAGGCGCGATCAATTTTGACAGCAAACATTAATGTTTTCATAAGTTTTTCTCACAGTTTAAATTTACAACATATTCGAGCCTATTCATGAGTTCAAAATTTCACAAGTCGCTGGCTGGAAACTGATCTTCTTCGTAGTTCATCAAGAGAAGCAGAAATCTGGTAGAAACGAAATGGCTGTGGCGTTTCAGAACCCTTGCATAATACTTGAAGTATATATTAGCTATGTATTCTTAACTTAAATAATCATTAGTAGTTTTTTTTTTCATCGAGGATTACTGCACAAATACCGTATCACAAAATTCGTCAGTTATCTAGTTAAATACTTCGAATATAAGTTTGAACTTAGAAGCTTAATTTTTTCATAATGCCATGTGCCTATATCTGTTTTTTCACCTTTGAAACAGTTGAAATGGACGACTTTGATATTGATTGTTTTTTTTTTTTATCTATTGGATTCCTAAAAAGCCTCCCTTGTATTAAAAACTGGTTTTTAATAACAATTTAAAAAAAAATAGTTTTTTTTTGGCTTCTTTATAGAACATGTCATGTAGGCTAAGGCTGAACTGCTGCTTTTTTTATTGCTTTTGGCTGCTCTTTTGGAAAGTCTTCATTTTTTCTTTTGGAGATTCATTCCAAATAATAAACTCATAAATACCTAATATCAGCTAAATTATAAACTGCATCTAAAAGGAGTAAATTTATCAAATTGAAAAATAGAACACTTCCATGAGAACACTTCAATTACAATGAAACAAAAAACACCTAATGTTTTATTTGGTATGAAGAAAAATAAAGTGCCAGCTATTTTCTTAGGTGAAAAATGAAAAGCTCAACCGTTTTAAATGTAATTAAATGAAATAATATATAGACTGAAGTAGTTCCAAGAAGATGTTGAGATTTTCTTCCTAGTTCGTCACTTTTAATCCAAACAAAATGTTAGGAGACTTAGTATCAGTTATCGAGTTTAAGCTTTGATTTCCAAATGCTCACAAAAATTACCAAATTTAATAAATTCGCAACAATAGTCACCTGTGGTCATAGTACTCAAAGACTCCTCTTTGATTCCCACCCAGGCTCAAAGCTTCTGCTATGGTCATATCCATGGAAATCTCCTAAGAGTTTCTTTTTAAAATAGCTTTCAAGCGTAGTTAGGGGTATTTAGCCTTTTTTGCTTTTCATCAAAGCTTTGAAAAAAAAAGTGTTATAATATTCCAAATGTTACATTTGTTATATTTGTGCATATTTTTGGTCATCATTTGTGGAGTAATCAAATTTTTTAAACCACTGTAGAAACGTAAGGAACGAAACGTTGCAACTGTAAGAAACGTTGCAACATCTAGTACCCTGATGTCATAAGACTGTCAAAGACTCCTCCTTAAACCTCTCAAATTGAAAGCTTTTATTATAACCTGGCCTTTTAATGTAACTTGGGCACTGGACCAAGGGCGCCATTGTCACTCGAGCGCAACGTTAGGTGGGGATGTCGATATTACTTTCGTCACACCAATTCGTTTTAGTGTGAATCCGCCTGCTACTTATGTATGAATGTTTTCGAAGTAAACTCGTTTCATCAAGAAGAAGAAAAAAGGGTTGGACGCACGTGTCCCTTTCCCTTTGGACGATAAAACTATACAAGTGCTGTATCAAGTATAACTCACGAAAATCTTGTTAATTTTTGTCAACTTTTCAACTTTTTGGCATCCCTGCTTTCAATAAAAAAAAAATCAAAGTACTATCACTTAAATATATTAACTCCCTATGCCCCCTCTGGATACCATCTTGATGGGATACCGTCTATGCTTTAAATAAAAAAAAACATAAATTCACTTATTGGCATCCCTGCTTTCAAATTTTTTTTTGAGGTAATATCATTTAAATATGATAGCTCCCTACCCCCCCCCCCCCTCTGGATACAACCTTCTTAGGATGCCGTCTCTGCTTTAAATTTAAAAAAATCAACTTTTTGGCATCCCTGCTTTCAATAAAAAAATTCGAGATATTATCATTTAAATGTAATACCTCCCCCCCCCCTCGGGGTGCCACCTGGAGAGGATGCCGTCTCAGCTTTACATTAAAAAAATAATTTACTTAATAATTTACTAGGTCACTATATGGTTCAAATAAACGCGCAAAATAACGTTAAACAGCTTAGTGTTCCTTGAAAAAAAAATTTAGGGTCTGAGTAAAGGGGTACAAAGACTACAATAAAATGTCGAAATTATTCAGATATACCTCAAATTATTGGAAAACTGAGTCACAGATTCGCCGTGACATTCAATAAGATCCAAAGAATGTAATAAAAGGGAGTATACACAAATGCCAAATTAGGCCAGTAGCCTATGAGAAATCGCAAAATACCCAACAATGAACAAGTCCCAATGGGGGGCCCTGGGTCTATCAAAATATTTCAATGGTTTCCCAGGGAATTTGATATCATTTTCTTCCGTCTCCACTTAAAATGAGAAAAATAATTATCTTTTTGGTATCCCTGCTTTCAATAAAAAAAATGAGGTATTATAATCTAAAAATGATAGCCCCCTACCCCCCCCCCGTATAGGCAATAATTTACAATTTTCTTATGAATCATATTTTTGGGGTAACTTCCGATCCAATCTTTAATTCCCCAACCTTGTACATAGCTTAGTCTAAAGCTAAATTTTGTCTCAATAGAAGTTTTTTTTTTAGGGGGGGGGTAAATAATTTTTCTGAAAAAAAGATTGTATTTTCTTTAATCTATCAGGCCTTCAACGATTGAGTATTAAACATTAAGAAAATCTTATCTAAAACAGCGAAAGAAAAAAAAAATCTGCAAACTTACAATTCATCTGTAGAAACAATCTGTCGGCTATTAATCTCAAAATCCAACTGAAGGCTGAAGCTGTATAGTAGTGAATGCGTTCCATAGTTCTATTCAACTTGAAAATAAAATTTTTGACTACAAATGATGTAAGAAATAGTAATTGGGGAACTGCATTCGAAACGATTTAAACTCACTTCATAAAGACAATACTTTTTTGTCAACATATGAAGAACTATGTATATTGAAATTGCATCCGTCTGATTTTTATGCAAACTAACAAAAGAGACGAAAATTAACGAACAAGAGAGTAGTGAAGAATTATGGTATGCAAAGTAATATTTGGCAGGGATAGTCACTGGTGATAAATCGCTAGGGGTAGCACCGTGATTGCGTGATTTTCGGGGATTCGGGGAACCACATTTTTTTTGGGGGTAATGCATAGATTTTTGGGGAAATACCTGAAAATTCGGGGATAGTGCAAGCCCTGCTTGATTTCTAATCAGAAAAATCGAAATAATAAACCACACGAGAAAGAAAAGCTCCGACATTGCGGTTGACGCAATAAAGAATTGCCGCAAAATTAATTTAAAGGCAGCCGAACGCCGCCGCCTGTGCCGCCGGCGGCGTGCCTGCGGCGCGCCGGCGGCGTGGCGACACTTTAGTGGGGGTTGACCGGGTCTCTCGTTAACGGCGTTTGATCGATCCGCCGGCACGGCGTCGGGGTCAAAATTCAATACTATTGTGTGGGTTGTTTTTTGTAAACCAGCTCTGATGAATTTAACTTCTTAAGAGGTTTCATCTGCACAAATATCCAAATTTTGAGAAAAATAAATTTGAAAATTCCGACATCTAAGACCCGTTCTTTAATCATCAGAGTATCTACCTTTTAACAACCTTCTGATCCATCCAAAGGTCTTGACTATGTCCAGCAATGTTCCAGTTAGTAATTAGTAATAGTTCATACCATATTTGAGTCAGCCCAAAAAGGCACCTCCAAGCAAATTTGGAGGTGCCTTTTAATTAACGAAATTTAGACCTACTTGTTATCTGTTGGTTTAAAACGCGTGAAATCGTGTTATTATTTCTTTCATCACTGTAACTTTCTTCACACGTCGTTGTTAAGATTGATTAGTTATATTCACGACAACGCTTAACTCTATGAACGATTCTCTTCCATTTTAAGATTTTAGCTTTTAATATTAGTTTTTCTCGGTCAATTTGCTTACATTTAGCTAATTAGTTAAGCGTTTTATTATGGCTAGACCATAGAAAAATACAAAAGGTTTTAATAAAAGTAAATATTTTACTTAAATAACATCGTAACAATTATTTAGGTTGTGTGAGTAACTCAACCCTTTTAACTCGAACCCACTCAACTCAACCCCCATCAAACTCAGATCCGATACAGCTAAGCCCCCGTTCAACTAAACCTTCTTTCAATTCAGCCCAGTGAAGCTCAACCCCGCTTAACTCAAACCAAATTCAACTCAGCCCCTTTTGATAAATTTCCTTTGGTTAATTACCATTAGATTATTTTACCATTAGATAAATTACCATTAGAGTACTTATTCCAATGCCATTCCCAACCTTATTCCCCAGGCCAGAACATAATTTGCACTTTACTGAAAAAAATATAAATGTTTTTACTTTTATAACTTTAATAGCTCAAATAATATTAACATTTTGAGTACTAAATATCGGTATATGTATATTAAACTGACAATGCACATTCATTTGTATTTTTTTCAGTAAAGTGCAATTTATGTTCTGGCCTTGGGAAGGCATAAGGGTTTTGAGCCCTAATCATGTTAATTTCTGCTCGTTTTGAGTTTGACTCGGTTATTTATTGTAATTTCTGTTCGTTTTGGGTTTCATTTATTTATCGATGCTGATTTATGGTAGTTTTACGCTTGGTAGATTATTTGGTTTAATTTTTGCTCATTTTTTGTTTAATGGAGTTCTACTTTTCTTTAAAAAACTTATTTTGTGGAAAAAGTTTTTTAATTAATTTCTGTTCGTTTTATATTGACATAGTCTTTTCAGATAAAAAGGAAATAATACTTTATATCTTCTCGTTTTTTAAGACTTTATAGTTTGGCCTGCTATTTGTATGCTGGAGAAAAATTTTCAGTAATTTTTAAAAATATACAACCTTTTAAAAATCTGGACACAACTAGTAGTGTTTGATTTAGTTTCATACCTCCTCTAGTTGACCTGAAAAAGAAAACTTGATACCATTCACAAAAAACCTGTTGGCTTTCTTTGATAGCTTGGATACACTTACGCTATTTTAATTTGGTTAAATTTTAAGAGCAGAAGTAGCCCCGAAAGTTTGAACATAATACCCTCAGTCGTTCTTGGGATACTGCTGAGATGCCTTATTGGTATTTAAAATTAACACAGTGCATTTTGATTTAATCTTAAGGAAGCATTTACTTTTTAAACATAATGGGCAAATGGAAGGGTGGGGGTGGGAGGGGGATTAGTTGCCCTCCAATCACTTTCGACAATTAAAAAGGGCATCCGCCCTTTCTATTTTCAGTCGAATGAGCCCTTTTCGAAGTTCCTACGACAACTCCTTCGATACAAAGTGCCCTGGTCTAAACAACAACAACAACAAAAAAATAATACATTATACCCACATCGATATTTACTATAAACATGTCGAGCCTTCCAAACACTTTCGACTATTAAAATGGGCACTAGGCCCTTCGATTTCCAAAATGAGCCCTTTTTGAGTTTCTACGACAACGCTTTCTATAAACACCTTATATGCCCCCTATTGCGTAAATTACAACCCTTACCCTAAGGGCTGTTAGGGGGGTTGTCATCCTCAAAGACCTAATTTCCAAAACTTTCAACTACGTTAAACAAAATGGCTATCTCAAAATTTTGATTGGATGTGTTTGGGGAAATGGTGGGATGAGAGGGGCATTAGTCACTCTCCAATCAGTTTCAACCAATAAAAAAGGCATTAGCCCTTTCAATTTCCAATCAAATGAGCCCTTTTGAAGATTCTACGACAACGCTTTCAATAAAAACCTTATATGCTCCCAGGGCATAATTTACGACCCTTTTCCTGAGGGCTGGGGGGGGGGGGCTGTCATCCTCAAAGACCTAATTTCCAGAGCTTTCTACTACACTGAACAAAATGGCTATCTGGAAATTATGATTGGAGGTGTTAGGGGGAATGGTGGGTGTGAGAGGGGGGTTAGTTACACTCCTGTCAATTTCCAACTGAATGATCCCTTTTTGAAGTTTCTACGACAACTCTATGAAAACCTTATATGTCCCCAGGGCAAAACTTACAACCTTTGCCCTGAGGGCTCTGGGGAGTTTGTCATCCTTAAATACATAATTTCCAGAACTTTCAACTACGTTGAACAAAGTGCTATCTCTAAACTTTGATTTAATGTTTTTGGGGAAATGGTGGGCGTGAGAGAGGGTTAATTACTTTCCACTCCCTTTCGACTATTAAAAAGGGCAATTTCAATCAAATGAGCCCTTTTTGAAATCTCTGCAACAACTTTCTATAGAAACCTTACATGCCCCCAGGACATAACTTACCACCCTTGCACTGAGTGCTCTGAAGGGGTTATCATCCTAATAGATTTAATTTTCAGAACTTTCAACTACGTTGAACAAAATGGATATCTTAGAATTTTGATTGGATGTTATTGTGAAAATGGTGGGCGTGAGAGGGGGATTAGTTGCCCTTCAATCACTCTCGGCTATTAAAAAGGGCACTAGCCCTTTCAATTTCCAACAGAATGAGCCCTTTTTAAAGTTTCTACAACATCGCTTTCTATAAAAACCTTATTTGCCCCAGAGCATAACTTACAACCCTTGCCCTGAGGGCTGTGGGGGGGGGAGGGGTTGGCATCATTAAAGACCTAATTTTCAAAACTCTCAACTACGTTGAATAAAATGGTCATCTAAAAATTTTAATTGTATGTATTTGGTGAAAAGGTGGGCGTGAGAAGGGTGTTAGTTGCCCTCCAATCACTTTCGAATATTAAAAAGGGCACTAGCCCTTTGAATTTCCAATCGAATGAGCCTTTTTTGAAGTTTCTACGACAAAGCTTTTTATAAAAACCTTATATTCTCCACGGGACATTACTTACAACCCTTGCCCTGAGGGCTGTGGGGGATTGTCCTCCTCAAAAACATAATTTGTATGTGGAAAGCAATTACGCTGAACAAAATGGCTTTCTCAAAATTCTGATTGGATGTGTTTCGGGATATGGAGGGCGTGGAAGGGGTGTTAGTTGCCTTCCAATCACTTTCGACTATTAAAAAGGGCAATTTCAATTTCCAATCAAATGAGACCTTTTTGAAATCTCTACAACAACTTTCTATAGAAACCTTACATGCCCCCAGGACATAACTTACCACCCTTGCACTGAGGGCCCTGAAGAGGTTATCATCCTAATAGATTTAATTTTCAGAACTTTCAACTAAGTTGAACAAAATGGATATCTCAGAATTTTGATTGGATGTTATTGTGAAAATGGTGGGCGTGAGAGGGGGATTAGTTGCCCTTCAATCACTATCGGCTGTTAAAAAGGGCACTAGCCCTTTCAATTTCCAACGGAATGAGCCCTTTTTAAAGTTTCCGCAACATCGCCTTCTATAAAAACCTTATATGTCCCAGAGCATAACTTACAACCCTTGCCCTGAGGGCTGGGGGGGGGTGGGGTTGTCATCATTAAAGACCTAATTTTCAAAACTCTCAACTACGTTGAATAAAATGGTCATCTAAAAATTTTAATTGTATGTATTTGGTGAAAAGGTGGGCGTGAGAAGGGTGTTAGTTGCCCCACAATCACTTTCGACTATTAAAAAGGGCACAAACCCATTGAATTTCCAATAGAATGGGCCTTTTTTTAAGTTTCTAGGACACTGCTTTCTATAAAAACATTATATGCCCCCAGGGCAATACTTACAACCCTTGCCCTGAGGGCTGTTGGGGATTGTCCTCCTCAAAAACATAATTTGTATTTGGAAAGCAACTACGCTGAACAAATTGGCTATCTCAAAATTGTGATTAGGTATGTTTCAATAACTGGAGGGCTTAGACGGGATTTCTGTCCCCTTCCGTTTAGTTTTTAATATTGCAAAGGGCAAAAGCACCTTCGATTCCCAATCGAATGTGAACTTTCCAATGTCTCTAAGAAAATGCTTTTAATATGAAGTGACTAGCCGTAAATGAAAAAAATGATCAATAATACATTGTGCCAACATCGGTCTTATATGCCCCCAGGGCATAAGTTAAAACCCTTGCCCTGAGGGTCGTGGGGGAGTGTCCTCCTCAAAAACATAATTTCTATCTGGAAATCAACTACGCTGAACAAAATGGCTATCTCAAAATTTTGATTGGATGTGTTTCGGGAAGTCGTGGGCGTGGAAGGGGTGTTAGTTGCCTTCCAATCACTTTCGACTATTAAAAAGGGCACAAGCCACTCCAATTTCCAATCGAATGAGCCAGTTTTGAAATTTCTACGACAACTCCTTCGATACGAAGCGCCCTGATATGGAAAAAAACAAAAAAAATTGATTGCGCTTCCTAGGATTGGTTATTGGGAAGTATACAGACGTTTTTAGGGAGATTTTTTTTCTTGTGGGATCGGGAGGAAGGGGTTACCTGTGAGGAACTTTCCATGGAGGAATTTTTCATGTGTTTTTTTTTTTTTTTTTAGTTAACAAAATGTACAGATACCTTGCTATTCTTGTGTAATTTTTAAGTGGCCATATACCTAGAAAGCATTGGTAAAAATATATAGCCTAAATTATGTATTTCCCATATATTCTTCCACTTGTCTTTGTCTTGGGTCTCGCTAAGCTGAA
Source organism: Artemia sp. Qi Xiang Cuo (assembly GCF_049724085.1). Taxonomy (NCBI): domain Eukaryota; kingdom Metazoa; phylum Arthropoda; class Branchiopoda; order Anostraca; family Artemiidae; genus Artemia; species Artemia sp. Qi Xiang Cuo. Next base: position 19,334,844 of record NC_142797.1, on the reverse strand, counting down.
ACAAAAAACTAACGAAGAAACTGGTTAGTTCTCGAGTTTTACGCAGCGTAAACTTGAGTGAGTGGCGCATAATACACAAGTAGCAAAATTAATTTCTCAGTAGAGATGCCTCATGAGCTCGTGGCAGTACAAAATTCGGTTATCAAAAGAATGTATCTCGTGACAGTACACCTAATATGGGCATAGAGTCCCTAGGGAGAAAGATTGCGTAATCGGTCAATGACCTCTTTTTCCAAGATCGATTTATTTGTTGTTTCTATGTGTAATAACTCCGGGACGAAGGTTGCACATGCGCATTGAATTCTAACGGGAACAATGTTATTGATCTAGGACTCGAGGGGGAAGTGAATTTCCGAGAACTTGATTGCATAATCGAGGGGAAGTGGATTTATGAGAACTTGATTGCGAAATCGAAAATGTTCTCTTTCTTTTCTGGTTAGGGCTATTTCTGAGAAATTGATTGCGTAATCAAAGTGTGTCAATGACCTAAATTTCCAAAGGTGTTGATGTTGTTGTTGTTGTAAGTGCACGCTCTCAGCGAATGTCAAGGTCGATGTTGTTATTGTTGTTGTAAGTGTACGCTCTCAGCGAATGTTATGAGTTTCAATGTTGTTGTTTTGGGCAAGTGCACGCTCTCAGCGAATGGCAAGGTGTCAATGTTGTTGTTTTGGACATGTACATGCTCGATGCAAATGTTATGATCCAGAAATAGTATTTGTTGTTGTTGCTCGAGCCAAATGTTATGAGTTTCCAGGAAACCGTTAGATCACGTGTTTCCTTCTCAGCCAATCAGAGGGCTTGCTTACATAACAATTCGCCCTTGAGATTTCGTATATAACGGGCATGCAATGTGATTAAATTATCCTAACCCCCCCTTAAACCTAACCACCTCGCAATCTTTATACTCGATGGAAAACGTAAAATATATTCTTTTACCCTCAAAACCTAACCCCACCCCATTGTTTTACAATCAAATTCTCGCAAAAAGAAATAATTATCCTTTCGAAAAATTTAGCTTTTCCATATTGTAATCTTTTCTCTACACGTGATTGACACTGTTGTTATTAAGCGTTCTGTTTTGACATAATGCTCCAGCGCGAAGCCTATAATTAGCTGTCACCCCTTTTCCTGTCTGTATACATTAGCTGGTTTTAGGCAATCGAGGTTTTCAGTGCTTTTACGTAATTCAGTGTTTGTCTGAAAATAGCGGTCAGCTAATTTTGTCTGCAAATTAGCGATAGACCTAGGGTGGGTTAATTTTCCTAAATTTAGGGGAGGGGCGTGAATCTGTGATTTTGGTTGGGTAGGTTAGCACTTTTAATAGTGACAAAATAGAAATGAAAAGATAATTGTTTCTTACTTCAGTTTCTAACCATTTCTCTTTGAAATTTAGCGATTTTAGCTATAACAATTTTCCTAAATTTAGGGGAGGAGGCGTGAATCCGTGATTTTTGTTGAGGAGGGGGTTAGCACTATTAATAGTGACAAAATAGAAATGAAAAGATAATTGTTTCTTACTTCAGTGTCTAATCATTTCTCTTCGAAATTTAGCGATTTTAGCTATAACAATTTTCCTAAATTTAGGGGAGGGGGCGTGAATCCGTGATTTTTGTTGCGGAGGGGGTTAGCACTTTTAATAGTGACAAAATAGAAATTAAAAGATAAGTGTTTCTTACTTCAGTGTCTAATCATTTCTCTTCGAAATTTAGCGATTTTAGCTATAACAATTTTCCTAAATTTAGGGGAGGGGGCGTGAATCCGTGATTTTTGTTGGGGAGGGGGTTAGCGCTTTTATTAGTGACAAAATAGAAAATGAAAGATTGTTTTTATCATAATTGTTTTTGACTTCAGTGTCTAACCATTTCTCATTGACATTTTAGCGATTTTAACTATAACAATTTTCCTAAATTTAGGGGAGGGGGGCGTGAATCCAGGATTTTTGTTGGGGAGGGGGTTAGCGCTTTTATTAGTGACAAAATAGGATATGAAAGATTGTTTTTATCATAATTGTTTTCTACTTCGTTGTGCGAACCATTTCTCTTTGAAATTTTAGCGATTTTAACTATAGCATTTGAATAAAAGGTAGTAAGATATATTCGTTATTGATCTGGCATGCGCTTGAATAAAAAACTGAACGTTCATATAATAATGCTTTGAGTTATTTCTGAGAAAAGTTGAATTTATTATAATCAAACTATGATTTTCAGAGTTTAGGTTGCTTTCGACAAAGATTTCTCTTTACATACGGCAAATTTCCACATGGTGATTGATCCATGGTCCTTCTAAATGTGATAGAAGCTACTACACCCTGCTTCAATCTCTTTTTACGTATTCAAACTGAATGTTCGTATAACAATGCTTTGAGTTATTCCTTAGAAAATTGACCCCTTCAAATATTTACTCAGAGGAGCGGGTGCTGAAATGTAGAACGTTACTTATTTGCCAATCATTTTCACAGTTTTCAAGTTGGGATCTTTGAACACACTCCCTCCTTCTCAGTTTATTCTATGAAAGTGAGCTGTATTTGTTAGAGTTTCAGAAACATTACATATTTATTTAATTTAAACACTTTTTTTTTCAGATATAATAATGTTTGGTGGGATTGACACAGAATATATTGGTCTGAAATATTCCTCAACTGGCATTATTTTCGAAGCAGCTTTCTTACTCCTAGACAATCAACGACGTGAAATTCATTGCTATAAATGGAACATCAGATACAATATAAATAAGTACGAGAAAAACAGATGGAGTCCAACACTAAAGTTTATAAATCGAAATGGCTTTTACGCTAAAACCATACGACCACATAATGAAAATGGCTATGAAATAAAACATGTACAAGAGGAAATTCAGGAAATATGCAGTTTTTTCGGTGTGCAAGCTGTTTATGTTAAGGGAAACGTGCCAACTGATAAACTCTTACTAGAAAAATGCGATAAAAACATAGCATTATTAAATTTAGAAGACTTCAAATGTTAGAAATACCTGCATTCAGTCCATGACCCAGAAGATGAAATTAAATATTTCGCTCAATGAATACCGGAAAAGATACTTGACATGTAAAAATGCATTAGATATCCAAAGTCCTAAACTTGCTCCTCCTCATATCAAATTGATTAAGCTTTTTTTTTTTAAATATGTCATTATTTTTTTTTTAAAATGTTTTTAAATATTTTTAAGCAATAAATATCTTAAACCTCAACCGTTTTATTCTTTAAAATAGTCTATCGCCGTGAAAATTATACTTTCAGATTCAACATGTCAGGGAACACACTTTCAAGTTCAGCATGTTGGAGAACCTTAAATAGTCACCCCTAAAAAGGTAAGTTAACCCTAAAAGGTTAAAGAATTTCCCTGAAATTACACTTTCAGATCCAATAGGTCAGGGTACAAACTTTCAGTTTCAGCATGTAGGAGAACCCTAAATGCTCATCCCTAAAAAAGGTAAGTTAACCCTAAACGCTTAAAGAATTTCTCTGAAATCACACTTTCAGGTTCAGCATGTAGGAGAACCCTAAATGCTCATCCCTAAAAAAGGTAAGTTAACCCTAAACGCTTAGAGAATTTCTCTGAAATCACACTTTCAGCTTCAGCATGTAGGAGAACCCTAAATGCTCATCCCTAAAAAAGGTAAGTTAACCCTAAACGCTTAAAGAATTTCTCTGAAATCACACTTTCAGGTTAGGTTAGGTAGGACCCCGACCCACACTACCACAACCCCGAATTAACCCCCGGCCCCAAAGCCCCCCCGGGCCCCCAAAGACACTCCGGACCCCGCAATACTTTTCAAAAGGCTTTATTATATCTTTTCAGAACAAGTTCTTTTCTTAATATACTTCCTAAACCCATTTTACAAGTTGAAGTACCTATACTTTTCACCCACAACTTTACTTTACAGCTTTTGAATGCTCCAACACCAAGCAATACTTTTCAAATGGCATTTCAGAACAAGTTATTTTCTTAATGTCCTTCCTAAACCCATTTTACAAGTTGAAGTTCCCATCCTTTTCACCCACAACTGTACTTTTCAGCTTTTTGAATGCTCCAACTCCCGGTAATACCTTTCAAAAGGCATTTCACAACCAGGTCCTTTTCTAAATGTCCCTCCTAAGCCCATTTTACAAATTGAAGTACCCATCCTTTTCAAACACAACATAACTTTACAGCTCTTGAAGGCCCCAACACCTAGCAATACTTTTCAATGCATTTCACAACAAGTTCTTTTCTTAATGTCCCTCCTAAACCCATTTTACAAGTTGAAGTACCCATCCTTTTCAACCCACAACATTACTTTACAGCTTTTGAATGCCCCAACACCAAGAAATACCTTTTCAAAGACCATTTCAGAGCAAGTTATTTTCTTAATGTCCCTCCTAAACCCATTTTACAAATTGAAGTACCCATCCTTTTCACACACAACTTTACTTTACAGCTTTTTGAATGCGCCAACACCAAGCAATACTTTTCAAAAGGCATTTCAGAGCAAGTTCCTTTCTTAATGTCCCTTCTAAAACCATTTTCCAAGTTGAAGTACCAATCCTTTTCACCCACAACTTTACTTTACAGCTTTTTGGATACCTCAACACCAAGAAATACCGTTCAAAAGGCATTTCAGAGCAAGTTCCTTTCTTAATGTCCCTTCTAAACCCATTTTACAAGTTGAAGCATTCATCCTTTTCACCCACACCTTTACTTTACAGCTTTTTGGATACCTCAACACCAAGAAATACTTTTCAAAAGGCATTTCAGAGCAAGTTCCTTTCTTAATGTCCCTTCTAAACCCATTTTCCAACTTGAAGTACCCATCTGTTTCACCCACATCTTTACTTTACAGCTTTTTGGATACCTCAACACAAAGAAATACATTTCAAAAGTCATATCAGAGCAAGTTCCTTTCTTAATGTCCCTTCTAAACCCATTTTCCAACTTGAAGTACCCATCCTTTTCACCCACAACTATACTATAAAACTTTTTGGATACCTCAACACCAAGCAATACTTTTCAAAAGGCATTTAAGAGCAAGTTACTTTCTTAAAGTCCCATTCTAAACCCATTTTCCAACTTGAAGTACCCATCCGTTTCACCCACAACTTTACTTTACAGCTTTTTGGATAACTCAACACCAAGAAACACCTTTAAAAAGTCATTTCAGAGCAAGTTCCTTTCTTAATGTCCCTTCTAAGCCCATTTTCCAACTTGAAGTACCCGTCTTTTTCACCACAACTTTACTTTACAGCTTTTTGGATACCTCAAACCCAAGAAATACCGTTCAAAAGGCATTTCAGAGCAATTTCCTTTCTTAATGTCCCTCCTAAACCCATTTTCCAACTTGAAGTATTCATCCTTTTCACCCACAACTTTACTTTACAGCTTTTTGGTTATCTCAACACCAAACAATACTTTTCAAAAGACATTTCAGAGCAAGTTCCTTTTTTAATGTCCCTTCTAAACCCTTTTTCCAACTTGAAGTACCCATTCGTTTCACCCACAACTTTACTTTAAAGCTTTTTGGATATCTCAACACCAAGAAATACCTTTTAAAAAGACATTTCAGAGCAATTTCCTTTCTTAATGTCCCTTCTAAACCCATTTTCTAACTTGAAGTACCCATTCTTTTCACCCACAACTTTACTTAACAGCTTTTTCGGATACCTCAACACCAAGAAATACTTTTCAAAAGACATTTCAGAGCAAGTTTCTTTCTTAATGTCCCTCCTAAACCCATTTTCCAAGTTGAAGTACCCATCCTTTTCACCCACCAATTTGCTTACAGCTTCTTGGTTATCTGAATACCAAGCATTAACTTTAAATGGGTATCTCAGATAAAGTTCCTTTGTTAATATCTCTTCTAAATCCATTTTCAAAGTTGAACCATCCATCTTTTTCACCCACAACTTTACTTTACAATTTTTTCGGATACCTCAACACCAAGAAATACTTTTCAAAAGACATTTCAGAGCAAGTTCCTGTCTTAATACCGCTTCTAAACCCATTTTACAAGTTGAAGCATCAATCCTTTTCACCCCCCCCCCCCCCAACTTTACTTTACACCTTTTTGGATGCCTCAACACCATGAAATACCTTTCAAAAGGCATTTCAGAGCAATATTTTCTTAATTTCACTCCTAAACCCATTTTACAAGTTGTAGCATCCATCCTTTTCACCCAAAACTTTACATTACAGCTTTTTGGATACCTCAACACCATGAAATACTTTCAAAAGACATTTCAGAGCAAGTTACTTCTTAATGATCCTTCTAAACCCATTTTACAAGTTGAAGTACTTATCTTTTTCACCCAAAACTATACTTTACAGCTTTTATGATACCTCAACACGAAGAAATACTTTTCAAAAGGCATTTCAGAGCAATTTTTTCTTAATGTCCCTCCTAAACACATTTTACAAGTTGAAGCATCCATCCTTTTCACCCACAACTTTACATTACAGCTTTTTGGATACCTCAACACCAAGAAATACCTTTTAAAAAGACATTTCAGAACAAGTTCCTTTCTTATTGTCCCTCCTAAACCCATTTTCCAAGTTGAAGCATCCATCCTATTCAACCAAAACTATGCTTTACAGCTTTTAGGATACCCCAACACCAAGAAATACCTTTTAAAAAGACATTTCAGAGCAATTTACTTTATTATTGTCCCTCCTAAACCCATGTTACAAGTTAAAGTATTTATCTTTTTCACCCAAAACTATACTTTACAGCATTTTGGATACCTCAACACCAAGAAATGCTTTTCAAAAGCATTTAAGAGCATGTAACTTTCTTAATGTCACTCCTAAACCCATTTTCCAAGTTGAAGTACTTATCTTTTTCACCCAAAACTATACTTTACAGCTTTTTGGATACCTCAACACCAAGAAATACTTTTCAAAGACCATTTCAGAGCAAGTTACTTTCTTAATGTCCCTCCTAAACCCATTTTACAAGTTGAAGTACTTATCTTTTTCACTCAAAACTATACTTTACAGCTTTGGAGATACCTAAACACCAAGAAATACTTTTCAAAGACCATTTCAGAGCAAGTTACTTTCTTATTGTCCCTTCTAAACCCATTATACAAGTTGAAGTACTTGTCTTCTTCACCCAAAACTATAGTTTACAGCTTTGGGGATACCTCAACACCAAGAAATACTTTTCGAAGACCATTTCAGAGCAAGTTACTTTCTTAGTGTTCCCTCCTAAACCCATTTTCCAACTTGAAGTACTTATCTTTTTCACCCACAACTCTACTTTACAGCTTTTACGATACCTCAACCCCAAGAAATACTTAGGTTAGGCTCGATTAAATTAGGTTAGATTAGATTAGGTTATCCTACGTACGCTTCACTTAGGTTAGGTTAGGTGAAAGACAGGCAAAAAGTTAGGTGAATGGTTAGTTTAGGATAGACTCGATTAAGTTAGGCTAGGTTAAGGTTGGGTAGGCTCGGTTAGCCTACGTATGTACACGGAAATATGCTAACCTAACCTAACCTAACCTAGCTTAATCTAGTCTATCCTAACCTAACCATTCACCTAACTTTTTGCCCGTCTTTCACCTAACCTAACCTAAGTGAAGCGTACGTAGGATAACCCAACCTAATCTAACCTAATTTAATCTATCCTAACCTAAGTATTTCTTGGGGTTGAGGTATCCTAAAAGCTGTAAAGTAGAGTTGTGGGTGAATCAGTTCCCTTAATGTTCCCTCCTAAACCCATTTTCCAACTTGAAGTACTTATCTGATTCACCCACAACTCTACTTTACAGCTTTTAGGATATCTCAACACCAAGACATGTTTAGGCTAGGCTAGGTTAAATTAGGTTGGATTAGGTTAGGTTAGGTTATACTAAGTACGCTTCACCTAGGTTAGGTTAGGTGAAAGACATGAAAACATTTAGGTGTCTGGTGTGGTGCTTCTAATCTAGATTAAGATAGATTAAGCTAAGTTAGGCTAGGTTCGCATCCGTCCGCGCGCGGACTTAGGCTAACCTAGCCTAACATAACTTAACCTAACCTAATTTAATCTAGTCTATCCTAACCTAACCCTTCACCTAACTTTTTGCCTGTCTTTCACCTAACCTAACCTAAGTGAAGCGTACGTAGGATAACCTAATCTAATCTAACCTAATTTAATCGAGCCTAACCTAAGTATTTCTTGGGGTTGAGGTATCGTAAAAGCTGTAAAGTAGAGTTGTGGGTGAAAAAGATAGGTACTTCAAGTTGGAAAATGGGTTAAGGAGGGAACATTAAGAAAGTAACTTGCTCTGAAATGGTCTTTGAAAAGTATTTCTTGGTGTTGAGGTATCCCCAAAGCTGTAAAGTATAGTTTTGGGTTGAAAAGGATGAGTACTTCAAGTTGTAAAATGGGTTTAGGAGGGAACATTAAGAAAGTAACTTGCTCTGAAATGGTCTTTGAAAAGTATTTCTTGGTGTTGAGGTATCCCCAAAGCTGTAAAGTATAGTTTTGGGTGAAAAAGATAAGTACTTCAACTTGTAAAATGGGTTTAGGAGGGACATTAAGAAAGTAACTTGCACTGAAATGGTCTTTGAAAAGTATTTCTTGGTGTTGAGGTATCCCCAAAGCTCTAAAGTAAAGTTTTGGGTGAAAAAGATAAGTAGTTGTATAAGGGCTTTAGGAGGAACAATAAGAATGGAGTTTCCTCTGAAATGGTCTTTCAAAAGTATGTGTTGATATTTGGGTGTACAACTTGCTGTTAAGTGTAGTTGTGGGGGAAATCGATAAGTACCTCAACTTGTAAAATGGGTTTAGGAGGGACATTAAGAAAGGAAATTGCTCTGAAATGTCTTTTTAAAATGTATTTCTTGGTGTTGTGGTATCCTAAAAGCTGTAAAGTATAGTTTTGGGTGAAAATGATGGATTCTTCAACTTGGAAAATGGGTTTAGGAGGGACAATAAGAAAGAAACTTGTTCTGAAATGTCTTTTGAAAAGTTATTTCTTGGTGTTGAGGTATCCAAAAAGCTGTAATGTAAAGTTGTGGGTGAAACGGATGGATGCTTCAACTTGTAAAATGAGTTTAGGAGGGACATTAAGAAAAAATTGCTCTGAAATGCCTTTTGAAAAGTATTTCTTGGTGTTGAGGTATCCTAAAAGCTGTAAAGTATAGTTTTGGGTGAAAAAGATAAGTACTTCAACTTGTAAAATGGGTTTAGAAGGATCATTAAGAAGTAACTTGCTCTGAAATGTCTTTTAAAGTATTTCTTGGTGTTGAGGTATCCAAAAAGCTGTAATGTAAAGTTGTGGGTGAAAAGGATGGATGCTTCAACTTGTAAAATGGGTTTAGGAGGTACATTAAGAAAAAATTGCTCTGAAATGACTTTTGAAAGGTATTTCATGATGTTGAGGTATTCAGAAAGCTGGAATGTAACGTTGGGGGGGTGAAAACGATTGTTGCTTCAACTTGTAAAATTGGTTTAGAAGGTGTATTAAGAAAGGAACTTGCTCTGTAATGCCTTTTGAAAAGTATTTCTTGGTGTTGAGGTATCCAAAAAGCTGTAAAGTAAAGTTGTCGGTGAAAAGGATGGGTGCTTCAAGTTGGAAAATGGATTTAAAAGGGACATTAAGAAAGGAACTTGCTCTGAAATGTCTTTTGAAAAGTATTTCTTGGTGTTGAGGTATCCAAAAAGCTGTAAAGTAAAGTTGTGGGTGAAAAGAATGGATGCTTCAAGTTGGAAAATGGGTTTAGAGAGGACATTAAGAAAGGAACTTGTTCTGAAATGTCTTTTCAAAAGTATTTCTTGGTGCTGAGGTATACAAAAAGCTGTAAAGTAAAGTTGTGGGTGAAAAGAATGGGTACTTCAAGTTAGAAAATGGGTTTAGAATGTACATTAAGAAAGGAAATTGCTCTGAAATGTCTTTTTAAAAGGTATTTCTTGGTGTGGAGATATCAAAAAAGCTGTAAAGTAAAGTTGTGGGTGAAACGAATGGGTACTTCAAGTTGGAAAAAGGGTTTAGAAGGGACATTAAGAAAGGAACTTGCTCTGAAATGTCTTTTGAAAAGTATTGTTTGGTGTTGAGATAACCAAAAAGCTGTAAAGTAAAGTTGTGGGTGAAAAGGATGAATACTTCAAGTTGGAAAATGGGTTTAGGAGGGACATTAAGAAAGGAAATTGCTCTGAAATGCCTTTTGAACGGTATTTCTTGGTGTTGAGGTATACAAAAAGCTGTAAAGTAAAGTTGTCGTGAAAAAGACAGTTACTTCAAGTTGGAAAATGGGTTTAGAAGGGACAATAAGAAAGGAACTTGCTCTGAAATGACTTTTGATAGGTATTTATTGTTTTTGAGATATCCAATAAGCTGTAAAGTAAAGTTGTGGTTGAAAAGGGTGGCTACTTCATGTTGGAAAATGGTTTTAGAAGGGACTTTAAGAAAGTAACTTGCTCTGAATTGCCTTTTGAAAAGTGTAGCTTGGTGTTGAGGTATCAAAACAGCTGTAAAGTAAAGTTGTGGGTGATAAGGATGGGTACTTCAAGTTGTAAAATGGGTTTGGAATGGACATTAAGAAAGGAACTTGGTCTGAAATTCCTTTTGAAATGTATTTCTTGTTGTTGAGGTATCCAAAAAGCTGTAAAGTAAAGTTGTGGATGAAACGGATGGGTACTTCAAGTTGGAAAATGGGTTTAGAAGGGACTTTAAGAGAGGAACTTGCTCTGAAATGTCTTTTGAAAAGTATTTCTTGGGGTTGAGGTATACAAAAAGCTGTAAAGTAAAGTTGTGGGTGAAAAGAATAGACGCTTCAACTTGTAAAATGGGTTTAGAAGGGACATTAAGAAAAGAAGTTGCTCTGAAATGCCTTTGGAACGGTATTTCTTGGTGTTGAGGTATCCAAAAAGCTGTAAAGTAAAGTTGTGGGTAAAAAGGATTGGTACTTCAACTTGAAAAATGGGATTAGAAGGGAAATTAAGAAAGTAACTTGTTCTGAAATGTCTTTTGAAAAGTATTGCTTGGTGTTGGCGCATTCAAAAAGCTGTAAAGTAAAGTTGTGTGTGAAAAGGATGGGTACTTCAATTTGTAAAATGGGTTTAGGAGGGACATTAAGAAAATAACTTGCTCTGAAATGGTCTTTGAAAAGGTATTTCTTGGTGTTGGGGCATTCAAAAGCTGTAAAGTAATGTTGTGGGTTGAAAAGGATGGGTACTTCAACTTGTAAAATGGGTTTAGGAGGGACATTAAGAAAAGAACTTGTTGTGAAATGCATTGAAAAGTATTGCTTGGTGTTGTGGCCTTCAAGAGCTGTGAAGTAATGTTGTGTGTGAAAAGGATGGGTACTTCAATTTATAAAATGGGCTTAGGAGGAACATTAAGAAAAGGAACTGGTTGTGGAATTCCTTTTGAAAAGTATTGCTTGGAGTTGGGGCATTCAAAAAGCTGTAAAGTACAGTTGTGGGTGAAAAGGATGGGAACTTCAACTTGTAAAATGGGTTTAGGAAGGACATTAAGAAAATACTTTGTTCTGAAATGCCATTTGAAAAGTATTGCTTGGTGTTGGAGCATTCAAAAGCTGTAAAGTAAAGTTGTGGGTGAAAAGTATGGGTACTTCAACTTGTAAAATGGGTTTAGGAAGGATATTAAGAAAAGAACTTGTTCTGAAAAGATATAATAAAGCCTTTTGAAAAGTATTGCGGGGTCCGGAGTGTCTTTGGGGGCCGGGGGGGGCTTGGGGGCGGGGGGTTAATTCGGGGTTGTGGTAGTGTGGGTCGGGGTCCTACCTAACCTAACCTGAAAGTGTGATTTCAGAGAAATTCTTTAAGCGTTTAGGGTTAACTTACCTTTTTTAGGGATGAGCATTTAGGGTTCTCCTACATGCTGAATCTGAAAGTGTGATTTCAGAGAAATTCTCTAAGCGTTTAGGGTTAACTTACCTTTTTTAGGGATGAGCATTTAGGGTTCTCCTACATGCTGAACCTGAAAGTATGATTTCAGAGAAATTCTTTAAGCGTTTAGGGTAACTTACCTTTTTAGTGATGAGCATTTAGGGTTCTCCTACATGCTGAACATGAAAGTTTGTACCCTGACCTATTGGATCTGAAAGTGTAATTTCAGGGAAATTCTTTAACCTTTTAGGGTTAACTTACCTTTTTAGGGGTGACTATTTAAGGTTCTCCAACATGCTGAACTTGAAAGTGTGTTCCCTGACATGTTGAATCTGAAATTATAATTTTCACGGCGATAGACTATTTTAAAGAATAAAACGGTTGAGGGTTAAGATATTTATTGCTTAAACATATTTAAAAACATTTGAAAAAAAAAATAATGACATATTTAAAAAAAAAAAGCTTAATCCATTTGATATGAGGAGGAGCAAGTTTAGGATTTTGGATATCTGATGCATTTTTGCATGTCAAGTATCTTTTCCGGTATCCATTGAGCGAAATATCTAACTTCATCTTCTGGGTCATGGACTGAATGCAGGTATTTCTAACATTTGAAGTCTTCTAAATTGAATAATGCTATGTTTTTATCACATTTTTCTAGTAAGAGTTTATCAGTTGGCACGTTTCCCTTAACATAAACAGCTTTCACACCGAACAAACTGCATATTTCCTGAATTTCCTCTTGTACATGCTTTATTTCATAGCCATTTTCATTATGTGGTCGCATGGTTTTAGCGTAAAAGCCATTTCGATTTATAAAATTTAGTGTTGGACTCCATCTGTTTTTCTCGTACTTATTTATATTGTATCTGATGTTCCATTTATAGCAATGAATTTCACGTCGTTGATTGTCTAGGAGTAAGAAAGCTGCTTCGAAAATAATGCCAGTTGAGGAATATTTCAGACCAATATATTCTGTGTCAATCCCACCAAACATTATTATATCTGAAAAAAAAGTGTTTAAATTAAATAAATATGTAATGTTTCTGAAACTCTAACAAATACAGCTCACTTTCATAGAATAAACTGAGAAGGAGGGAGTGTGTTCAAAGATCCCAACTTGAAAACTGTGAAAATGATTGGCAAATAAGTAACGTTCTACATTTCAGCACCCGCTCCTCTGAGTAAATATTTGAAGGGGTCAATTTTCTAAGGAATAACTCAAAGCATTGTTATACGAACATTCAGTTTGAATACGTAAAAAGAGATTGAAGCAGGGTGTAGTAGCTTCTATCACAATTAGAAGGGCCATGGATCAATCACCATGTAGAAATTTGCCGTATGTAAAGAGAAATCTTTGTCGAAAGCAACCTAAACTCTGAAAATCATAGTTTGATTATAATAATTTCAACTTTTCTCAGAAATAACTCAATGCATTATTATACGAACGTTCAGTTTTTTATTCAAGCGCATGCCAGATCAATAAAGAATATATCTTACTACCTTTTATTCAAATGCTATAGTTAAAATCGCTAAAATGTCAAAGAGAAATGGTTCGCAAGTAGAAGTGACCCTATAACTCGTGACAGTACACCATATATGGGCATAGAGTCATTAGGGAGAACACGTGGTTAATGGAGTCAATAACCTAAATATCAAAGTGTGTCAACAACAACAACATCGACCTTGACATTCGCTGAGAGCGTGCACTTACAACAACAACAACATCGACCTTGGAACACCTGTGCTGTCGACCTCAATTCACATATCGTGAATCAATAAGTTCCCTTAGAAACAACAAATTAATCTCCTCTTTCTTGACAGATCAATCAACCAATGACATCATCTGTCAGACTTTAAAAATTTTCGCCTAGAAACGATTCTCCAGGAATAGATCCAAGTCATTAATGTCATTGCCTCGGAAACAACTCTTTTGGTCGAACTCCAAAGGATATTAATAACCAAAGGCCATGGAAACAATTCTCCAAGAAACATCTTTGCGATGAATTATTTTAGCGCGGGAATCAGGTTTCTTATTAATTTGAAATACATTAGCGCAGAGATGCCAAAAACAAAAGGAACACGCTGAAATTACGTTTAGGGATTATTTGGGCGAAACCGTTTTAGACAGGCTATGGAACTATTTCGGCGAAACAGTTAGAGACATTTTGAAAGAAGATTTTAGGAAAGGTTTTAGAAGAGAATTTGAGGGTGAAACTCTGTGGTCGTTATAATACACAAGTTCCATTTGAACAGTGTTGTGAGGTCCTCCTACCCCAACCCCGAAGGAAGCCCCCGGTCCTCAAAGGCCCCCCAAGCTCCCAAAGGGCCACCGGCGCCCCCAAAGGCCAACCCAGACCCCCAAAGGCCATCCCTGGGCCCCCCAAAGGCCCATCGAGCTCCCAAAGGACCAACGGGGTCCCAAAGACCCTCCACCGGTCCCCAAATGTCCCCCAGGCCCCCAACTGCCCCCCCCGACCCCCAAAGGCCCACCCAGTGCCCCCAAGGCCCACCCCGGGCCCCCAAAGGCCCTCCCCGGCCCCCAAAGGTCCTCCGGACCAGAGAAGCGCCGCCGGGATGCGCCGTGGGCCAGGAAAACGCCGCAGGATGTGCCGCAGGGATGCGCCGCGGGTCAGGAAAGCGTGGCGGGGGATGTGCCGCAGGGAGGCACCACAGGAAAGTGCCGCAGGATGTGCTGCAGGGATGCGCTGCAAAAAAAAAGTAAACTAAAAATTAAAAATTTCGAAATGTTATCCCCCAAACTCCCTCCTCAGACCCCCAAAGGCCCTTCCCTGGTCTTCAAAGGTTTCCCGGGCTCCCAAAGGGCCAACAGGCCCCCAAGGGTCCCCCGGACCCCCAAAGGTCCTCCCCCGGACCCCAAAGGTCCACAGGGCTCCCAAAGGCCCACCCCCGGTCCCCAAAGGTCCCCCAGGCTCCCAAAGACCACTCAATCCTCAAGCGCCCCCGGATCCCCAAACGCCCTCCCTGGGCCCCAAAGGTCCTCCCCCGGTCCCCAAATGTCCCCCAGGCCCCCAACTGCCCTCCCACACCCCCAAAGGCCCTCCCTGTGCCACAAAGGCCCTCCCTGTGCCCCAAAGGCCCTCCCTGTGCCCCAAAGGCCCTCCCCCGCCCCCCCAAGGGCCCCCGGCCCAGAGAAGCGCCGCCGGGATGCGCCGGGGGCCAGGCCAGCGCCGCAGGCTGTGCCGCCGGGATGCGCCGCGGGTCAGGAAAGCCCCGCAGGGGATGCGCCGCAGGGAGGCACCGCAGGAAAGCGCCGCAGGATGCGCCGCAGGGATGCGCCGCAAAAAAAAGTAACCTAAAAAGTAAAAATTTCGAAATGTTATCCCCCAAACACCCTCCTCAGACCCCCAAATGCCCTCCCCTGGTCCTCAAAGGGCCTCCCGGCTCCAAAAGGGCCCACCGGCCCCCAAGAATCCCCTGAGCCCCCAAAGGTCCTCCACCAGTCCACAAAGGTCCACAGGGCTCCCAAAAGACCACCCAAACCTCAAGGGCCCCGGATCCCCAAACGCCCTCCCAGGGCCCCAAAGGTCCTCCCCCGGTCCCCATACATGCACACAAAAACTTACACACACACAAAAACTTACACACACACACACAAAAACTTACACACACACACGAAAACTAACACACACACACGAAAACTGACACACACACCCCAAAACTTACACACACACACACAAAAACTTACACACACACACACACACACAAACTTACACATGCACACGAAAACTAACATGCAGATAAAAACTTACATGCACACAAAAACTTACACATACACACACAAAAAACTTAAACACACACACACACACGAAAACTTACACACACACTCAAAAACTAACAAACACACAAAAACTTACACACACACACACACAAAAACTTAAAAATGAGAACAAAAAAAACACAAAACAAAAAACCAACACAATAAAAAACAAAAACTAACAAAAAAAAAACTAACACACACACACAAGAAAAAAAACACACACACGAAAAAAATTAATAAAACAAAAAATTAAACAAACACAGAAACACACAAACAAAATTATACACAAACAAAAAAAAAAACATTACACACACAAAAAATTACACACACACACACACACACACAAACTTACACACACACACAAAAAACTTACATCCACACACAAAAGCATAGACACACAAAAACTAACACACACACACACAAAAACTTAGACCCACACCCAAAAACTTACATGCACACAAAAACTTACATGCACACAAAAACTTACACACACACAAAAACTTACACACACGCACAAAAACTTACACACACACACAAAAACTAACACACACACACACGAATGAAAAAAAACAAACACACTCCAACAAAAAAACAAACTCTCCAACTAAAAAACAAACACACAAAAAAACTTACACACACACACACACAAAAACTGACACAAGCAAAAAAAAACTTAAAAGAAGACAAAAACTTAAATGAAAAAAACATCTTACACACACACACACACACAAAACTCAAACAAACACAAACAAGAAAACACATACGCACACGAACTCAAATAAAAACACAAAAAAACTTACACACACACACACACACACACAAAAACCTACACATGAACACAAAAAAACTCTAACACACACTCAAAAAAACTATCACACACACAAACACACACAAATAACAAACACACACACACTAAAACTTACACAAACACGCCAAAACTAAAAAACACACAAAATGACACACACACACACACACAAAAAATAACACAATCACACTAAAACTTACATTAACACAAAAACTTACATGCAAACAAAAAATTACACACACAAAAAAAAAAAAAACTTACACACACACAAACAATAAAAATCACACACAAACGCCAAAAATTACACACTCACAAAAACTTACACACACACACACACACACAAAAACTAACACATGAACACAAAAAAAACTCACACACACACGCACAAAAAATAACACACACACACACTAAAAAAAATAACAAACAAACAAACCAAAAATAACACACACACTCCACATCATACACACACAAAAACGTACACATGCACACTAAAACTAACACACACACACACTAAAACTTACACACACACTAAAAAACATACACACACACACACACACACACAAACTAACACATACACACACACACATACACAAACTCACACAAACACACGAAAACTTACAATCACACACACAATAAAATTCAAACAAATAAATACACACACACACACACACACAAAACTTACACACACACACACACACAAGAATTAACACCACACATAGAAACCTCTAACTACAGCAAACAAGCTAACAAAAGAAAAAATACACACACAAAGAAAATTAAAACACAAAACAAAAAAAACTCACACTCTCAAAAAAAAACAATTACAAACACACACACACACACACACAAAACTTACACACACACACACGAAAAATAACACACACACGCCAAAACTTACACACACAAAAACTTACACACACACACACACACACACACAAACTAAAACACACACACAAAAAAAAAACTTACAAACACAAAAAATAAAACACACACACACACAAACACACACACAAAATTACAAAAACACACAAAAAAATTTTATCAACACGAAATATCTTAGACACACAAAAACTTACACACACACACACAAAAAATTACACCCACATTCAAAAACTTACATTCACACAAAAACTTACATTCACACAAAAACTTACACACACACAAAAACTTACACACACGCACAAAAACTTACACACACACACAAAAACTTACACACACACACACACAATAAAACTAACACACACACGCCAAAACTAACACACACACACAAAAACTCACACACACACACACAAACACAAAACTTACACATGCACACGAAAACTTACATGCACACAAAAACTTATAGACACACACACGAAACCTTACACACACACGTCAAAACATACACACACAAAAGCTTAGACACACAAAAACTTACACACACACACACACACAAAAACTTACACCCACACTCAAAAAATTACACACACACACACAAAAACTAACACACACAAAAACTTACACACACACACACACACAAAAACTAACACACACACTCACAAACTTAAACACACACACACAAAAACTAACACACACACACTAAAACATACGCACACACAAAAACTAACACACACTCACAAAAACTAACACACACATAAACAAACTTACACACACACACGCACTAGAACTTACGCACACACACGAAAACTTACACACACACAAGCCAAAACTTACAAACACACAAAAACTTACACACACACACACACAAAAACTTACACATGCACACGAAAACTTACAAGCACATAAAAACTTACATGCACACAAAAACTTACACACACACACAAAAACTTACACACACACAAAAACTTACACACACACACTAAAACTCACACACACACGTCAAAACTTACACACACACACACACAAACTAACACAAACACACAAACACAAAAAAAAAAACACAAAATAAACAACAAACCCACACAAAAACACACAATCAACAACACACACAAACTTACAATAACACACAAAAAAAAATTACACACACACACAAACACACACAAACTTAAAAACACACACAAAAACTTACTAACACACACAAAAGCTTAGACACCCTCGATATTAAATAAAACCAAACAAAATTAAAAACCTACGCCCCAACAAATATCCACACAAAAACTGACATGAAAACAAAAACTAACAAACACAAACACAAAACTAACACCCACGCACAAAAACTAACACACACACACACAAAAACTGACACACACACCCACACTTAAACACGCACACACACACACACACACAAAAAAAACACAACTACATGAAAAAAAAAATGAACAAATAAAATTAAACACAAACAAACACAAGAAAAATTACACACACACACTACAAAACTTACACAAAAAAAAGCTTAGACACAAACACTCTAACACACACACACACACAAAAAATTACACCCACACGCAAAAACTTACACCCACACGCAAAAACTTACATGCACACAAAAACTTACATGTACACAAAAACTTACACACACACTAAAACTTACACACACGCACAAAAAAATAAACACACACACAAAAACATAAACACACACACTAAAACAAATGCACACACACACACACACACATACACAAAAAAAAAAACTTACACATGCAAACGAAAACTGACATGCACCCAAAAACTTACAAGCACACAAAATCTAAAACCCACTCAAAAAATCATACACGCACACACACAAGCTTCAACACACACACCACCACTTACACAGACACACTACCATTTACACCCCCACACACACAAACTGACACACACACACACAGCAAAACTAACACACACACACACCAAAACATACACACACACGCAAAAACTAACACACACACAAAAACTTACACACACACACACACACACAAAACTTACACATGCACACGAAAACTTACATGCACACAAAAACTTACATGCACACAAAAACTTACACACACACACACACACACACACACACACACACTCTCTATCACACACACACAATCAATATAAAATACACACACACTACAAATAATACACACACACAAAAACTTACACACACACACACACACACACACACAAAAACTTACACATGCACACGAAAACTTACATGCACATAAAAACTTACATGCACACAAACACACACACACAAACACACACACACAAAACTCACACACACAAACACACGAAAACTCACACACACACACACAAAACTTACACACACACAAAAACTTACACACACACACACACACACACACACACACAAACTTACACATGACACACACACACAAAACTCACACACACACACACAAAAACTTACACACACACACACACACACACACAAAACTTACACACACACACACACAAACTTAAACACACACAAACAAAAAAAAAACACACAAAAACACAAACATACACACAAACAAACACACACACAAAAACACACACACACAAACACACACAAAAAAACTTACACACACACACACACACACACACACACACACACACACACACACACAAAAACTTACACATGCACACCAAAACTTACACACACAAAAAAACTTACATGCACACAAAAACTTACACACACACACACACACACACACACACACACACACACACACACGAAAACTTACACACACACGCCAAAACTTACACACACACAAAAACTACACAAACACACACACACACACACAAAAACTTACACAAGAACACACAAACACACACACACACACACACACAAACACTTACACACACACACACACACACACACACACTTACACACACACACACGAAAACTTACACACACACACAAAACTTACACACACACACAAACTTACACACACACACACAAACACACACACACACACAA